>NC_091433.1:59669092-59840224 GCF_964237555.1 Oryctolagus cuniculus
AAAATATACATATTATGTCCTACATAGTATCAATAAGAAATTCACATTTTGTTCCCTTCTCAACTTGAGTTACTAAAAGTATGTCGGAGTCTATATTTAACATTTTAAATGTTTTGATGATTTTGATGCTTTATGGAGTTACAGAGAAGCAATGTTAATTTAGAGAGCTTATTTTTCATAGGATGGAAGTAGAATCAGGAAATTCTGACTTTTCATTTTTGAAGCAAATTCACAATAGGGACTATGTGATAGGATAGGCACATTATGTACAATATAGGAATTGATCTTGTAATATAAAACACACTAACATATTTCATAATATATTTGTGTTCAGGTCTTCTCATTGTGTATTAAATGGGGATTCAACATGAGGAAAGTGCATGGAAGACATAATTATACCTATTTTTATATTTTTGCTTTCCTTCTAATTGCCCTAGTTTGGTGAGACATAATTTTAGTGAACTTAAAAGTCAAGTGAAGGGGCCAATGCTATAGCTCAGCAGGTTAGGCCGTAGTCTGCAGCTCCAGCGTCTCATGTGGGCACCCATTTGCGTCCGAGCTGCTCCACTTCCCATCCAGCTCCCTGCTAATGCTCCTGGGAAAGCAGCGGAAGATGGTCCAAGTGTCTGGGCCCCTGCCAGTCATGTGGTAGAGCCAGAAGGATCTCCTATCATCTGGCTTTAGCCTGACCAATGTGAAGTCATTGCTGCCATTTGGGGAGTGAACCAGAGGATGGAAGATTTCTCTCTTTCTGTCTCTCCTTCTCTCTCTGTAACTCTAACTTCTAAATAAAAATAAATAAATATTTTTAAAAATTCAATTGAATCAAAATGATAAAAATATTTTATGATGCTTTACCTATTAGTAATTATGATGTTTGCTTAATACTACTTTTTCAGGGATGTAAAATATAGGAATTAATTGAAAAATAGTAGGATGGCTGATGGTTAACCTCTACTTGTCAATAGCTATGTATACTAGTTATTTAAAATTGCTTCCTTGATAAAAATTCTCAGGGAAACTTATTACAATATGAGACAGGCTGTATTTGGCAAATATAACTATTTCATCCTTAATTTTGTCTACCCTGATTATAGTATTACTTATCACAGAACCGAAAAGTAGAGGATAACCAGTTGGTTGGGCCATGAGTGAATAATCAGATTTGAATTCCAGATGGTTAATGTGTATTTGTAGTAAAGAGAACATGAAAGCAATTCTGGAACGATATGCTTTGTTGATATTGATGACAAAGATTTTTTACATGACCAAACATTAATCTCATGAATCTTGTCCCAGGCACATCAGTGTACCTCTGTGTAAGTACAAATTGTGTCAAATGCCTGGGAGGCAGCTGGTAATGGCTCAAATACTTAGGTCTCTACTATCCATGAGGCAGGCCCAGATGGGGTTTCTTGCTCCTGGCTTCAACCTGGCATTGGCACAGCACTGACTGTTGTGGGCATTTTGACAGTAAACCAGTGGATGGAAGATTCTTCCCCTCTCTCTCTGCTTTTCTTAAAAATAAACAAGTAAATCTTAAAAAAGAACCCTGGTCAATCAGTTTAACAAGAAATCTTCACCTTCAATGTTTGGTCACTCTCAATAGCTGACAGCCGTCCTCATCCACCGTCATACTCCAGGTGATGTCTCGTTACTCTGGCATATCTTTAGAAAGAATTCTGTTGGGTCAGTTTAGCTAACTCCCGGTTATCCTTGACATTTCCTCTTAGGAATTTTCTATCCAGTGATCCTCACACTATTTGTTGGCTATGAATTCCCACAAACCCATGATGTATTTGGAATTGAGTCCAATCTCTCTTCCCTGTTGCAAAAGTCCCAAAAACAGTGGTACCTTTATCTACTATTGTGGTCTTAAATAAAGTATACTTACCTTGATTTAATAAGATTATTGAATAATTTTTTTCTTCAGCATTTGTGTTCAGAAGCCAATCTCAGAAAGAGGACAGTTGTACCCACACATTATTGGGAAGCTATTTGAATCAGTGGTTGAATCTTTTGCTGATATTAGTCAGTAATTATATTTTGCATTGCACATAAGAAACCACTGTGTTGGATATGAAAGTACTTCATTGAGTTTGTAGAAAAATATATTAAAAGATGTTTATGTTGGTGCAAATGATTTGAGTCTGTGCAGAGTTTTTCCATAATATGCATTTTCCATAAACTCTTTGAATACTCTGAATTTTGACAATGCTCCAAGTCAAGAAGTCAAGAAGACTGAATAATAACTTATAAAAACTGGCAAAATGTAGCCTTTTAGCAAATGTTGTTCTCTAACCAAGATCTTAATCAAATTGCTCAGTACTTCCAAACTTTCATTTATTTTAAAGCAGTGTGGATTGAACTTTTATAATTACTGAGATACAACAAATTATTAAACCTTTTCTTATGGGCCATCAAAGAAGGAGGTACTTTTCTCTGCTGGGAGGAGAGAACTTCCACTTTGACTATGGCCTTGTCTAAATAAGATTGGAGCTGGCAAACTCAAGAGACTTCCATAGCCTTGGCAGCTCATGATAAGAGTCTAGGGTGATTACTGATGCCATAAACAAGAGTGTCAATTGTTAAGTCAACAACAGGAGTCACTGTGCACTTACTCCCTGTGTAGAATCTCTGTCCTTAATATGTAGTTCATTGTGAATTAATGCTATAACTAGTACTCAAACAGTACTTTACACTTTGTGTTCTGTGTGGGGGCAAACTGATGAAATCTTTACTTAATATATACTAAATTTGTCTTCTGTATATAAAGATAATTGAAAATGAATCTTGATGTGAATGGAATGGGAGAGGGAGCGGGAGATGGGAGGGCTGCGGGTAGGAGGGAAGTTATTGGGGGAAAAGCCATTGTAATCAATACACTGTACTTTGGAAATTTATATCTACTAAATAAAAGTTAAAAACAAACAAACAAAAAACCCCCCACAAAAAAATAGTGCTTGGCCGGCACTGCGGCTCACTTAGCTAATCCTCCACCTGCAGTGCTGGCACACCGGGTTCTAGTCCCGGTTGGGGCACCAGATTCTGTCCCAGTTGCTCCTCTTCCAGTCCAGCTCTCTGCTGTGGCCCAGGAAGGCAGTGGAGGATGGCCCAAGTGCTTGGGCCCCTGCATCCACTTGGGAGACCAAGAGGAAGCACCTGGCTCCTGTCTTGGGATTGGCGCAGCACGCCGGCCGCAGCGCACTGGCCGTGGCAGCCATTTGGGGGGTGAACCAACAGAAAAGGAAGACCTTTCCCTCTTTCTCTCTCACTGTCTAACTCTGCCTGTCAAAAAAAAAAAAAAAAAAAAAACCAAAAAACAAACATAGTGCCACCTTAGGAAAGGAAGAGGCCTGCCTGAGGAATGCTATATTCAAAATACTCATATTTTATATATAGCATAACTATACAGATATATGAATATATCTGAAATTTTACATATAATAGTCTGAAAACCCATTTCCTATTGTAACAAACTTATTGGCTTCCTTGAAAATGACTTCTTATTGGTCCATCAGATAAGGAAGGAGAGAAACAGATACTCAGTTATTTCTTATGGAAGAAAAATACATGACAAGATGTGATGGCATGGAAAGGCTAATTGCGTTTAAGAAATAAAGCAGTTTCTAAGGATGAGAGGCCAGATATGTCTGGAACAGTAATCAGAGATGATGGTGAAATAAAGGGCACAAGTCACACCCTGAATGACCATGTCTTCTGCACTGAGTTTGAATTATATTGTGTAGGTGGTTAGGGTCACAAAAAGATTTTAACTGGGGTATGACATGATCAGATTTTTGTTTTAGAAGGTTGACCTTTTAAGTATTCTTGAGTGAATTATTGACCAATGGTATGTGATATTTCATGTCATGGTCAAACTAGACTCATGAGAATTTCCTTCCATTGCTCTACACACAAAGTGATGAGAATAGATCATGATGATGAAGCAAATATAGTAGTCAACCTATTCAAGAAAATTAACTATAAACTGCAATTATACACATATTCCTTGCCTATTTTTGCCTTCAGAGAATTAAGATGATATGCAATGGAAGATTTTTATTTTCCTCTTGTCTGACTTAAGTAAAAAGGAATGTATAAACTGAAAGATGAAGTTGTACTTATTACTAAACAGAAACTATTCTGAAGTGGTAGATGGATAGAGTATGTATTTTGATTAATACATTATTCTTTATGTGTGTGCTTTTTTTCTCATAAATAATTGTGATCAACATAGTTTGGGGAACACTGTTTTTGTTTTGCCTTCATTCCCCTTTCAGACTCTTAGAATTGAAAATAAGTCAATGGTCTAGTACAGTAATTCTAGAATAATCCTGAACTAATTATTGGAATTAGGACAAAATGTATTATTACAGCAATTCACTTCTAACTTTAGATTTGAGAGAATAACTTTTCCAAGTATTATATAAATGGATTTAGAATAAGGATTGGGTGAGTAGAAAAAATTTTAGAATTATTTTCTAGGCAAAAAGAATGAATTAAGAGATGCCAAATGAATGTGTGATATAAATGAAGACAACAAAGACTTTTTACTGACTCTTTAAAATAATTTTACCATTTTTACTAATAAAACTTCAAAGCTGAAAGGGATTGTTATTTACTAGGCAAAATTGAGAAGAGACTTTCACTTATAGATATATTAGTGGCATCTGCAATTTCAGGAAAAGAAGATCCTACTCACAAACAGAAACAATAATAACACACTGGTGGCTTAAAATACAAGTAAAATCTTGCAATAATAGTCCTTTTTTTTTTTTTTGACAGGCAGAGTGGACAGTGAGAGAGAGAGACAGAGAGAAAGGTCTTCCTTTGGCCGTTGGTTCACCCTCCAATGACCGCCGCGGCCAGCGCGCTGCGGCTGGTGCACTGCACTGATCCAAAGCCAGGAGCCAGGTGCTTCTCCTGGTCTCCCATGGGGTGCAGGGCCCAAGTACTTGGGCCATCCTCCAGTACACTCCCTGGCCACAGCAGAGAGCTGGCCTGGAAGAGGGGCAACCGGGACAGAATCCGGTTCCCCGACCGGGACTAGAACCTGGTGTGCCGGCGCTGCAAGGTGGAGGATTAGCCTATTGAGCCGTGGTGCCGGCTAATAGTCCTTTACAACATGAAATTTTAGAAGGCAGTTGAGTAATAATACCCACAAAATTTTGAGAAAAAACAGTTTTGAAATAAAATGTCAAAACGATAGTGAGTTAATGTTTACATACAAATGCACCAAAGATGACTTTTCCAGAAACTTAATAACTCTAAGGCACTGGGTTAATGGCAGCAAAAAGAGCGTTTCAAATACTCTTCCTGAGCAACTGACCTAGAAATAAGCACTACAGAAGAATTTAGGAATGTGCATTTCATTATATAAAATACCACTTGTGAGCCTTGAAATAGTAACATGAAATGACAAATATAAACCAGTTCCTGTTTGAATGGATAAAACAAAAAGAAATGTGAACTTCTTAGGGTTAGTAATTACCACAAATCCTAAATTTGACAGTGCAAAGCAGTCATTCAAAACAGCTTATTAAGTAAAATAAGCCAAACAGTAACTTTTTGTTGCTAGGAGTTAATAATTGCTCATTTGTTTCTGCTATGTAACAGGCATTGTGCAAGACTATTTATATGCATTGACTTCTTTAGATATAATCCATAAAGAAGACAATCTCATCATAAAACTGTGATAAGTAACACCACAGCAAAATATTTATGATGAAAGCCATTGAAAATCTGAGGTAAACTGAAACAGTTTTTAATAGCTCATTCTCACTAAAACAAAAAATATATAAAATATGGAGAATATTGAAGATTTGAATAATTTTTAAAAGATTTTATTTATTTGAGAGGCAGAGTTACAGATGAGAGAGAGAGAGAGAGAGAGGTCTTCCATCTGCTGGTTCACTCCCCAGATGGCTGCAATGACTGGAGCTGAGCCAATCCAAAGCCAGGAGCCAGGAGCTTCTTCTGGGTCTCCCACATGGGTACAGGGGTCCAAGCACTTGGGCCATCTTCCGCTACCCTCCCAGGCCAGAGCAGAGAGCTGGATTGGAAGAGGAACAGCCAAGATCTTAACTGGCACCCATATGGGATTCTGGCACCCCAGGCGGAGGTTTAGCCCACTATGCCACAGCGCCAGCCCCAACATTTTCATAAAGATAATTAATATATATCACATTTTGTGTGCTACACAGTATCTATTTTAAATTGATTTGAATAAATGAATGGATAAATGGGTTTATTATTTGCGAATGGTTTCATTTATAGAAAAAGGAAATGTGAGACCTTAATGAGTTTTGGAAATCTCATCTTAGACATTTTTTTTTTTTTTTTTGACAGGCAGAGTGCACAGTGAGAGAGAGAGACAGACAGAAAGGTCTTCCTTTTCTGTTGGTTCAACCCACAATGCGGCCGGCGCACTGCACTGATCCGAAGCCAGGAGCCAGGTGCTTCTCCTGGTCTCCCAGGCGGGTTCAGGGCCCAAGGACTTGGGCCATCCTCCACTGTACTCCTGGGCCATAGCAGAGAGCTGGCCTGGAAGGGGAACCTGGGACAGAATCCGGCACCCCAACCAGGACTAGAACCCGGTGTGCCGGTGCTGCAGGTGGAGGATTAGCCTATTGAGCCGCAGCGCCGGTCTTTCTACATTCTTGATAATAGTTATAATAGTTATAATAATATGTATATATATATACACACACACACACACATATATATATATATATATATATATATATATAAATCCTTGCTGGTTAAAAGCATCACTTCTGTAATTTTTATTGACTAATTTTTCTTTCAATTATGATTGGATGTTAAATATTTGTGTTTAGACTCTGTAGTCCATTGCAGTTTGTTTTGATAGGCATTTTAGTTACTTATGGGTCAGCATGATTTATCAAGGCTGATTTTTAGCTTTGTTAGTGTGATATACTAGTTTCCTATTGCTGTGTACTAAATTATCACAAACTCAATACTTTAAAACAACACAAATGATTATATCAATTTCTGTGTGTCAACATTTTTGGCAAGAGTCGGGTATGTGTTCTGTTCAGGGTGATATCATGGTTGAAATTCTAATTTGGAGTGTTCTTCCTAGTTCACTAATTATTAGCAGAAATTATTTCCTTGCTGCTGTAAGATGGAGGTCCTCATTTTCTTGATAGCTATTGGTAGAGTAGCAATGTTGGAATCTAGATTTCGCTGGTGACAAAATCTGTTATTAGTTAGTTCATAACAATGTTGTTTGCCTTTTTTGCTTTCTGGGTCAGCAGGAATACATCTGTTTGACTTCTAATTTCCCTCCCTTATGCTATGACAGTCTTATAATCATGAAGATGACTATACCATCATCATTTGTTGTGTGGTACAATCTATGAAAAGGATCAACTCTTTCATCAAAGATACAAAGATCATGCACACTCAAGGAGGGAAGGTATTATACAAAGGTGTATGACAGAGGGTGGGGAATCTTAGAGATTATCTTAGAACTCTGTTATAATTGATCCTAGAGTTACCATTATGTAGGGCTAGTAAAACCTAAGTATTATTATTCTAGGTTCTAATAATAAGTATTATTATTCTAAGTTCTTTAATAAGCACCTTATGTTTTCTGTGAAAATTTTCTATTCTGATTGGTTGCAACTCAGATGTTCTCCTGCTCCTTTTTTTTTTTTTTTAAGATTTATTTATTTACTTGAAAGGTTCCACAGAGAGAGAGGAGAGGCAGAGAGAGAGAGAGAGAGAAGTCTTCTATCCTCTGGTTCACTTCCCAGTGGGTCACAATGGCTGGAGCTGCGCCAATCCGAAGCCAGGAACCAGGAACTTCCTCTGGGTCTCCCATGCAGGTGCAGAGGCCCAAGGACTTGGGCCATCTTCTACTGCTTCCCAGGCCATAACAGAGAGCAGGATCAAGAGTGGAGCAGCTGGGACTCGAACTGGCGCCCACATGGGATGTGGGCACTTAAGGCAGCAGCCTTACCTGCTACGCCACAGCACTGGCCCCTAGATGTTCCCCTTCTTAAGTGAGCTCTGAGAATTGTTGAATTATAGGTTCCTAGTGTTCTTCAGCTGGTTTCATGGAGTTTCATTCTTTGTGTACCTTAGTTTCCAGCAATAAATATAAGGGGATCTTCAAGCAGAGGGTTGGAGATCTTTCACAGATAGCCTTTTCTTCTTAAGTTCTCTTTTGCAGTTACTCCATCTTCTTGAGCTCTGACCTCTTTCTCTTCAACTAAGAGAGAATGTTTGCCTCTAGGCAGAACACTGTAGTTATTGTGGCACTTAACATGTTTATTTGAAATCTTTTATGCATTCCAATCTTCTCATAATAGTTGTTTAATGTCTGAAAACAATTTGCCTATGTGTTTTGTCAAATTCTCTATTATAGGAAGGGAATTCCAGAAACCCCAAATTTCCTTGAGTAGTAGTCTCCATGGTTGATTTTTGAATGAATGTATCTGTACTAAAATAATTTTTGAGAAATTGGAGTCTGGGAGTTGGAAGTATTCAGTTATTCTCTGGCCTTGGTTTGGGTTTCTTTCTGTATACATAACATTGACCTAATTCCATGCTTTGAGTGCTGGTCTAGAATTTAGGTTGTAATACATAATATATTGATGTCAGTATAGATGAAGGGTGCCTTATGTTAGTAATTTTGTTATAGCTCATTTAAAGTATACCTTTTTTGCTTTACCTGAATAATGTCTATTTCTTTTTTAAAGAGATTTATTTATTTGAAAGGCAAGATACAGAAAGAGAAGGGGGGTGGGGAGAGAGAGAGAAAGAGAGAAAGAATCTTCAATCTGATTCACTCCCCAAATGGCTGCAATGGCCAGGGCTGAGACAGGAGCTTGTTCTGAGTCTCCCATGTGGGTGGGTGCAAGGGCCCAAGTACTTGGGCCATTTTCCGCTGCTTTTCCGAGGCATGTTAGCAAGGAATTGGATCAGAAGTGGAACAGCTTGAACTCAAACTGGTGCCCATATGGGATGCTGGCACTACAGGTGGAGGCTTAACATTCTACACTACAGTGCTAGCCCCTATATGTCCATTTCTAAATGTCATCTCAGTTCAAGGAGAAGTTGGAGTTTGTTTCATTCAGACAGAATCAAAACAGCTTATTGAGAGAAAGCAAAAGGTTTTTCTTCTAAGGAAGTCTCTGGCTCTGGATTTCAGAGGATCTTAACCATAGCTGAGGATGGACAAAAGGACAGGCTCATCCCTGGGGAAATATCTGTAAAGTAAGTCCAAAATCAGTTTGACATTAGATTTTAATAATATTTTATTGCAGCATTTATTTCTTCTATTTTTAGTTCCCATTTTTGCCTTGCCCAGAGTGTTAATTTGCCATTAAGTCCCAAAGAAATTTTTTAAAAAAATTATATTTATTTTATTGAAGTAGTTACACAGAGAGAGGAGAGGCAGAGAGAGAGGTCTTCCATCTGCTGATTCACTCCCCAAATGGCCGCAATGGCTGGAGCCTGGCCAATCCGAAGCCAGGAGCCAGGAGCCAGGAGCTTCCTTTGGGTCTCCCATGCAAGGTACAGCGTCCCAACGACCTGGGCCATCCTCTATCACCTTCCTGGGCCATAGTAGAAAGCCAAATCAGAAGTGGAGCAGCCAGGACTCGAACCGGTGCCCATATGGGATGCCAGCACTGCAGGCAGCTGCTTTAACTGCTATGCCACAGCACCAGCCCCAAAGCTATTATTAAACTTAGGTCATAAATGGCTGTGTTTAGGTGATATTATTATTAGACAATAGAAAAATTTGAATATCAGAATTAATATATATCCTAATTGTGCTTTGTCTTTGGGGATAGGGAAAAGATATACAAAACACTAAGTTGTCAATATTCTTGTTTTACGATGCCACTCGTAATCCAGTCATTCTTCAAGGCAGTGACCCTGTCTCCAAAGACTAGACCAGAATTTCTGGGGACATAATCTTGTTTTATAAGCTTCTTAGATATTCAGTTGGGCTTTAAACCTACTCCTTTGAGTATGACATTTAGAAATTTCTTGTTCTTTGTTTCCAGGTCATCTGTAAGTGAAAAAAAGTTTTAAGAATAAAGTTTTTTAGATTTTTATAATTGTAAAAATGATTCTAAAAATTATGCTACTGGCCTTTTGCTAAAAGGGAATGTTTTCATATTACTTATGGTCTAATATGGTACCTCCAAACCTGTTTAGAATTTAGCATTAATTTCTAGTGCCTCTCTTTTATGGAATTTAACTTGTGAATTTATTAAAAATTTCCCAAACTCGTTCACCCTCAGGGTATATAAGAATGAGCTTCTGCAATCCTGGTAGCAAATTGCAGATCAGCATTTTTAGTGCTGCCTAAGATCCTTTGTGTGTGTGTTTCTTTAAATTACCAACATAGATCAAGTTTATGTTAATTGTATGAAAAAGCAACAGAAATAATCAGTAACATTTACACAACTTTAAGTAGTTAACCTACTTCTGAGGCAGCAGAATTATTTAATAGTCAGCACCTTAAAGTAGGTAAAACATGTAGTAAAGCATTTCATTTTACTAGAGTTGTTTTTTTCTTTTTCTTTTTGTAAGCATGTCTGGGTGTATGTGTATAGATGTTGTGGTTGTGGGGTTGTGGCTTAAATCAAATTTATCTCAATTCAAACTAAATATGTTCCTTTTACATATGTTAAACAGTTTACTGTGAATATCATCTCTTCAAACGTTCCATGCAGCTCTTAACATGAGTAGATCATGAGTAGATATGTGACTAAAGTGACAGTATAGAACAGGAACAATAATTTCTTTATGTAAAAGTGCACATCAAAACCATAGGACAAAATAGCTGTACTTTTTAAACTCAAGAAATCGACATTTATTGATTCCATAGTTCTACACTTTATTGACAAAACAATCAAGTCTATTTTTTTCTTGAAACAAAGACCCCAGAGTAATGTGGAAAAGAAAAACAAATCTCAGAAACAAGTTGCTCTATACTTCCTAGGGGATGGGTAGCATTTTCTTTGTAAACCATACATTTCTCTACCTTATCACGTTGTCTTTCAAAATAAAGGAAGAATTTAGTCATGAAAGGTGAATAGTAGATCAATTTTTTCTTTATCCAAACTAAGATATAAGAAACATAGGTCTAATTCAATACCACTAGCATTATTTATAATGGTCTACAATTAATTTAAAAATACATGGAACCTTAAAATTATTACTGACCATACAAGGATTAGAGTATCTCCCTCATGCTCTTACTCTATCTCTTCTCTCCCAGTCACCTATGTGGGGAGCAGCCCGGACTGGACTGAGTTACTGGAATTAAGACTTATTCTATGCATCTGCTCTCCCACAATATGGCGCTGGGAGAGAAGTAAACAGCTTCCGCACAGCTGCCTCCAGTTCAACCAATAAACTGTAGGACTTGCTCCTGATTGGAGAGCAGCGTACTCGGCGTGTGGGCAGCCGAGTTAGGATTGGCGGAGGAGGACTATAAAGGAGGAGAGAGACGGCATGCACCAGGAACATCTATGGGGAACATCTAAGGGAACCCGTGCAGCCCCCGAGAAAGCCGGCCGGCGGTGTGCCGCTCCCCTGCGGAAGTGGGGAATGTGGCCAGGGGGAACTGCCCTTCCACGGAGGTGGAAGGGATAGTAGCCAACCCGGGAAGAACCAGCAGCAAACCCGGGGAGGGCCGAGCAGATGAAAGAACAGCGCAGGGTCCTGTGTCGTTCCTCCAAGAAGAGGGGGAGCGACATAATGGTGCCGTGACCCGGGGAGGGCCGAGCAGACGAAAGAACAGCGCAGGGTTCAGTGTTGCTCCTCCACGAAGAGGGGGAGCGACAACCTACCTCCCAACTAACTTGTCTCTACACTGGATCTTCCCTAATAAATACATCATTGATAGAATCTTAACTAGTGTGCTTTATTTCTATCCCATCTTTGTTCTAGGGGTTTTTCTCTCTTATATACACATATTCATGTTATGTATACAATATAGCCATGGCAAGAGCATTTGTTTGTTTACTGTGATAAAAAAAATGACACGTAATCTATCTTAACCTCTTTTAATTGTCCAATTTATTAGTATTAAGTATATTCACTTTGTTGTAGAACAGGTTTCTGGATTTTTTTTTATTTTGTAAAATTGAAACTCTATACCCATTAAAGAACTCTATTTCCCCTCCGTCTTGCCCCTGCTAACCACCATTTTATTTCTGTTTTTATGATTTTGACTAAATTCAGTACCTTATATAAGTGGAATTATAATGGTGTGTATCTTTTTATGACTGGGTTATTTTCATAGCAAAAGGTTTTCTTGTTGCATGATGGGGGGAGCTCTTAGTCTTGAGCAGGGAAGGGACATCATCTAATATTTTTTTTTTTAAGTTCACTCATATATTGTGAAGAGTGAGTGATTTTATGAAGAATTGATAAAAGCTTGGATTTGAGAGGTAGTGATGAGACAATAAGAACAATTATATTTGGGTTATATTTTAAATATAGATTAAAACTAAAACTTGCTAGTGAATTGTATGTGGAAGTGGGATGTATAAGCCTTTGATCTGAGAAGGGAGGTGGATGTGGTGCAGTATGCTAAGATGGGCTTGCTTGTTATAACAGGAGTAGGGTATTCGATTTTGAGTATCTAGAATTTCATGGAAGAATGTAATTGAAAGTAAGTACTTTGATGCAAAATTTTGAAGTCCATGTGTAACTTTTTCCTAACATGAGTTTTCCTTGAACTTCTGAAGACTTCTCCTATTTTCTTCTATATATTTAATATGGAAAATGTTGTTTAGGCAATTGGATTTATGAATCTTTGCAGGTGAGAAGCTAAGCCAGAGATATAAATTTGGGAATGATCAGAATATAGAAAACATTTCCAGTTGGTGTCTTACAAAGCTTCTAGGAAGAGAATAAAGGTTGTGTGACACCCAGCCTCCAGCATTTAGATGTGAAATTGGTGCTGAATACTGAGTCTGTTTGTAGTGCGCTCTTTCTATGTAGTGTTTTATCTGCTACCAGGGCCCCTAAGAGGAAATTATAAGCATGAGTCCATTACAAAGTTTCAGGAAATTCTTCAAAATGAAAATTTGGCTTCTCTAGTACTTTATTTTCGACTTACATTCTTAAGTAATATTTTGAACAACCACCTGAAATGAAGGGATGTTCTCTGTAAGGGTACTATGTTTTGAAAGATAATCAGTGGTTTCACTGATTGAAGGAGTTCAATCACTTGTTCTTTTTGCTCAGACTGGCTTACTCATTTACAGCTTCTGATTTTTAGAATAAGGGCCAGTGCAAATTAAAAGTAGCTGGATTTATTCCCTCTGTTAAAAATAAAGGAAGAAATGTTCCCATACTTACATTTCTTAGATAATTTATTTAAAAATTATAAATTCTGTCTCCATCTTTGGAAATATATGTAAGTGTTTTGAAAAGCTTAATAATGGGGCCAGCATTGTTGCTTAGTGGGTTAAGCTGCTGCCTGTGAACCCGCATCTCATATAATTGCTGATTCCAGTCCCAGCTGTTCCATTTCCATTCCAATTCTCTGTTAATGCATCAGGGAGGCCACAAAAGATGGCCCAAGGGCTTGGCTCTCTGCCACCGAGTTCCAGGCTCCTGGCTTTGGCCTGGCTCAGCCCCAGCAGTTACAGCTATTTGGGGAGTGAACCAGTAGATGAGAGATCTCTTTCTGTTTCTCTCTCTGTAACTCCACCTTTCAAATAGATAAATAAATCTTGAAAAACAAAACAAAACAAAACTGAGTAAGTCTCTGAGTAGCTGCAGGAGATGGGGAATGTTTTTCTGAAAAACCTGAGGACCATCTCTTGGATATTAGTAGTCAAGGAATAATCTTCCCTGATTCCCAATTGCTGCATTAAAGTAAGAGCCTAATTAGTAATCCAAGATGTAAAACTAACTCTTGTTCTCCCTCCCTGAACCCCACCACTTGCTTTGCCCCTTTGAATAAAACCACTTAGCAAACACGGGTGGCTAGCTTGACTACCAGCAATCCAGGATGAACTATGATCTTATTTGAATAGTGCTCTTATTTGAGGACTAGCTTTGTTTCGAAAAATATGTTTATTTTTATTTGAAAGGGAAAGAAATAGAGATATCTTCCATCCAATGTTTCACTCCCCACATGGTTGAAGCCAGAAGCCCAGAGTTCCATCCAGAGTTCCATCCAGGTCTCCAATGTGAGTGGCGGGGGCCCAAGAACTTGGACCATCCTCTACCTTCCCAGACACCTTATGTGGATCAATAGTGTAGCAGCAGCAAACTGGCGCTCAGGTACAGGATCCTGGCATTGCAGGCTGCTTAGCTCACTGTGCTACAATACCGACTGGAGGACTAGTTTTGTTTTAGTGTTGAGAACATGAATGTAATGGATGTGTCTGGCTACTCAAAAGAGTGAGATTTCTTTCTGTCTTTGTCTTTGCAAGGTGTCCAGCACATAACAAATCTTCCCAAATGAATCAATTTACAGGCTGTTACTGGGATTCCATGCCCGGGCCAGGTTCCCTGGTCCCAACAAAGCAGGGGCCAGGGAAGCTGCATGTCAGAGGTTGGGAGGACTCCTTTTATAGATACAGGGCTTGGGGGTTAAAGGTTGAGGCGTGTCTGATCCTCACCGGTTGACCTTCAGGCATAGGCAGGGACCTTGGCAAGGACTTTTAGTTCCAGGAAGTGGGGGTAGGGACTCTCCATTCCTGGATACATGGGCCTTTTCTCCTCTGATCCTGAAGCTACCAGTCATTTCTTAGTGATCACCTCTGATGGATTTCACATATTGATTTAATAGTATTCAATCATAAAATTGTTTTCTTTCTTTGCTGTCTTATTGGAATGTTTTTTAGGATTGGGAGAGATATTCTTGTTAAGTTCATTTCTCCAAAACCAATGAGATAACATTTTGGAGACAGTGAGTAAATTTTGTTTTTACAGATGAAACCTGAGTCCAGGAAAGGTAACTGGCCCATCAAGTCTCCCAAAGCTGATCTGTGGCAGAACCATGGTTAGAAGCCACAGCTTTTACTTTCAACATATTGCACTTTCCACACTCCTCATGGTTCTCATCCACATTCAAAAATTTAATTGTTTTCAAATGCTCCCAATAGGCACAGCTAATAAATCCAAAGTAATACTTTGTTTCCATGCTTCAGTGAAAGCAAACCAGCATGGTTGAACTTTTAAGGTTATTGACATTTCCTAAGTGATAGCTGTTCATTGTAATGTGCAGAGAATTATTTAGCAGACTTAATGAAAATGCAATCGTTTATGCAATTTGGAATGCTGATTTAAGTAAGAGAAAGAGAGAAAGAGAAAAAAGAGGTGGCAGAAGTGCACCACAAGGATGAATTGATTTATAAATATTATTTTAGACTTTGCATAGGGATATGACATTAACCATATATACAAGATTGCTACATATATGTGGGTTAATTATTATGAGAGAAATTCAAAGAAGTAATGCATAGCTGAAGGATTGAGCGGTAACAAAAACAGGCTAATAAAAACTTCACTATAATAGTTCTGAAGGCTCAGGTGAAACAGATGTGGAATAAAAAAAGGCCAAACAATGTAACTTGTAATATTATATAATGTAATTAAAAAAGTGAATAGCTGCTTTCCACAATAACAGATGAGAATGAAGAAATGTGAAGGCTTGCTGAACTGCATTTTAATAAGACAGAAATGTGTAAATGCTTTTAATTGTGTTCAGATATTTCTTCTCATAAAAATAAATCTTAACAAAATATAGAAGGAATGAGGATTTCTAATTAACAAAGGATTTAATTTAGATTAGAAGCAACTTTGGTGCTCTTTCAATCCCTTTTGTTGTTATAAAAGTTAAAAGCGTTCAAAGGAAAAGAGTCAATGACTGAGGGGAAAAAAGGGGACATTCTAATTAAATTAAATTACCCTCATTTTAACATGTGAAATTGAGCACAGATGAAAATATTTGGATATTTTGAGGAGAAAGGGACTTATAGGAACAGGAGAGATAATAACAACTTAAAAATATAACCAACGTATTCTATATAATGTTTAACTTCAGTATTTGTTTTTCTAAAGTATCAAAAGAATGATGCTTATTTTGTATCTGTGGATCATTGTGAGACAGAATGGAAATACACAGTGATCTAAAGAAACAATTTAAATTTGTATTTGAATTTAAGCAAATGCACATTAATTAGGATAATGTTCCACTTTCTTGTTGCTTGCAAAGTCTTTTTGTCTTGTATTGATTTATATGCTCATAATTTAAATGTTACTTTACACTCATAAATTTTACTTATAACTCAAGTTTCTGTACAAACTGGTTGAACATATTCCAATAAGATGGTAATATAAATATGTAAAGTTTATAAAAGAGTAAATATCATTTTGTTTAAACTTGTTTCTTTGAGCACATATTACTTGACACAGTTGGAAGAAAATATGAACTATGAACATATTTAAAAGATGTGAATACACTGATAGTCTTTAAAATTGTTATTTATATCACAAAACTCATTCATGTTGATAACAGATGCTATAACATAAAATATCAATTTTATAGTAATTTTGATAGTGGAAAAATACTTGTGTTGTCATTTAAATGGAATTCAAAATAATTCTGCATTCTAGAGTCACATTTTAATAATTGCAAACTACCAGAAAATAGGAAAAAATGATGAAGCAACTGCATAATATATATTCAAGAGAAGCCAGGTTTAGCCAGGGTATACATGATTATTGGAAGTGCAGAGACCAATTTTAGAAAATAGAGAAAAAGGAAATAAATTTTAAAAAGATTCCATATTTACAAAAGATGATCAACATTAGCATATTTTCATTTTGTATATTTCCTATCAATATTTTTTGTATGTTCAAATTGTGATCAGACTCTTTAGTACAGTTTATATAATGATTATCTAAATTGATATATTATGAAAAATTTCTCATGCCATTAAAATTCTTTAAGTATCTGTGGTTTTTTTTTTTTTTTTTTTTTTTTTTTTTGACAGGCAGAGTGCACAGTGAGAGAAAGAGACAGAGAGGAACGTCTTCCTTTGCCGTTGGTTCACCCTCCAATGGCCACCGCGGCCGGTGTGCTGTGGCCAGCGCACTGCGCTGATCTGATGGCAGGAGCCAGGTGCTTCTCCTGGTTTCCCATGGGGTGCAGGGCCCAAGCACTTGGGCCATCCTCCACTGCACTCCCTGTCCACAGCAGAGAGCTGGCCTGGAAGAGGGGCAACCGGGACAGAATCCGGCGCCCTGACTGGGACTAGAACCCGGTGTGCTGGCGCCACAAGGCGGAGGATTAGCCTAGTGAGCCACGGCGCCGGCTAAATATCTGTTTTATTGTCTAAAATACTGTTTTGTATAGATGTACCTTAATTAACTATTTTTGGCTTACTAAAAGTTTTTACTTGTTATGCTTTTATAGAAAAGATTATGAAAGTGTTCTTTTTTTACATTTTTTATAAAAACTTGTTTATTTATTTTAAGGCAGAGTTATCAAGAGATAGAAAGAGAGAGGGAGAGAGACAAAGAGAGAAATCTTCCATCACCTTGTCCACTCTCCAAATGACCACAACAGCTAGGGCTGGGCCAGACCAAAGCCAGGAGCCAGGAACTTCATCTAGGTCTCGAATATGGGTGGCAGGAGCCCAAGCACTTGGGACATTCTTCACTGTTTTCCTAGGTGCATAAACCGCTACTCATATGGGAAGCTGAACCCACTGCACCACAATGTAGGCCCTTTTTTACATTTTTTACATGCAAATATATTATAATACATTAAGAAATATACCAGAATTATATTAACTAAATCAAGGGTAGATGCATTTTTCTGTTACTTGATACAAACTTGAATGCTTTCAGTATGTGCAAATCAAATTGTTTTACCTATATCTACATATAAGAACTGGAAGACATTTATAAATATTTTTTACAGTTAAAATTTGTTTCATTAATTGCTCCAATAAAAAAATTGAATGCTTTTATATGTCTGTTAAAATTATGTTTTCTTATTTTCCTCTACGTCCGATAACAAACAATAGTTTTTTAATTATTATTATATTGGTCCCTTTTATGACATTTAAGAGTGTTCATGTATTGTAAAATGTGAATACAATATTAACATTGGCATATTTTCCAATTTAAAATTATTAATTTAAACCTTGTCCTTTTATATTAGGAAACTTTAATTGTTGTTCATTCATATCTATCAGCATTTTCTTTTGTAAGTGTATTTGTTGTTTTAGTAATTAGCAAATTCCTTACAATCTGGCATTAGATTTAAATTTATTTAAATTTCTACTCTCTTGTGTATTTGAAACTGACTTTGATTCATGGTAATAACAGTATTTATCGATATGCTCCTTCACCATTGTTTGTGATAGTTCCGTCAACATGAAATCAAATATTATACACTCTAGGGTCTACTTTATAGCAGTTTTCCATATTCTGTTAATTTTCCTGTGAGATATGGGATTATTTCAGGTCGTTATTGAACTGAATTATACCCACTTCTTTTATATAGCCAGCTTTTGATGATTTTGTAACTTATAATCTGTTTTAATACCCAAAGAGGCACAAACCTACTAACTGTTCTTTTCCAGAAGTGTTATCACCTGTTTAGTTTTCCAGATGAAGCTCTTAGTTTAAAAATGTTCACAACAGCCAGGCCTAGGCCAGGCAGAATCTTGAATCCTGCAGTTCTATCTAAGTCTGTTATTTGGGCAGCAAGGATCCAGGTACCTTGGCCATCTTACGCTGCCTCCCATGGTACACAGGAACAGGAAGCTGGAATTGGAACTGGAGCCATAACTCAGACTCAGGCACTCCAAAATTGGATGTAGCTGTCCCAAGGATCAAATTAACTATTGAGTCAAAAGCCTTCCTCTAGTAAACATCATTTATTCTTTCTTTTATAAATTTTTTTATTTGAATGGCAGAGTGACAGACAGAGGGAGAGAAAGGGGAGAGATCTTCCACCTGCTGATTCACTCCCAAATGGCTGCAACCAGTTGAGGCTGGGCCAAGCTGAAGGTAGGAACTCCATCTGGGTCTCCCATGTGAGTTGTAGGTGCCCAAACCTCTGGGCCATCTTCTGCTGCTTTCCCAGGCAAATTAGAGATCTGGATGAGAAGGGTAGGAGCTGGGACTTGAACTTTCATTCCCTTATGGTATGCCAACGTTTCAGGTGGCAGCTTAGTCTGCCATGTCACAATGCTGACCCAGAAAATCATTCTTAAACTGGTACAAATCACATGCCAGTCCATGAAAGTTTAATCCTAAAATGTTGAAAGAATGTCTATACAGCTGTATTCTTTATTACCTTTATATATAGAATTAGGATGTAATAATAATAAAAAAACCTACTTAAAACAAAAAATGCAAAACACCAAAATCCACTCACTTCCCAAAATACCCAATTATTTTTTTAACCCATTGGTTTTTAAATAACATATTATGCTGATCTTATGAGCTTGATAATAGAGGCAATATTTTGGTGCGTGGTTCCATGATTCTTGTCTTCTTCCACCCTTTTCCCTCTCTCCTCAGTTTCCTCCTACACTCCCATTCTCCCGTTCTCTGCCTCGTTCCTCTCTCTTCCTTCACTGGAGAATATTACCACTGAATAATACCACTGTCACTATTGTGCTGAATTTAGGCCCAAGAGGTAGAGTCAGAAAGGGATCACATTTTGAAATTCTCCGTAGCAAAATATAGGCCAGACTAAAATATTTTAATGAGGCTTTTTTAACTGTTTGAAGAAATCTAAAATTTTAAAAAATGCAATTAGAAAAAAATAGACTAAACCACATAGTTCAGTCAACTATTCCTTGAAGTTCTTGACAGAGAAATTCTTCATCTCTTCACCAATTTCACCTATACTCTTTGATGTGTAAATCCTAAAGCCAAGGCTAAAGCGTGAAGCCAGAACAAAATTAAACAGCATTCTCTTCTGCCATCTAAAGCCCTTCTTCCGTGTTACTGTTTCCGCTCTTAAAATCTGTCTTTGCCAATGTATTAAATTTCTTTATTTTCAATGATAATCACAAGAGCTGTGTCTTTACCCAGGGCAATCAAAACACAGCATTAAACCTAGTGTCTACACAGAGACACACAGAGACATGTTGTTTTTTAGCTAATAGTGAAACTTCTGAGAAGACGGAGATGATTAATTTTTTCTTTCTAGGAAATCATTAACATTAGCTTGTCTTCATACAACTGCAGAAATCAAGATGATCTGACCTGACTATTCCTTCTGCTTGACCTCTGAGAAACTGAGACGCATGCCATTGCTGTGCATCTTTTGGTTTTCCTGTTTGGTCTGAGACAAAAAGGGAAACAGAAAGAAAGAAGGAAAGAAAAAGAAGGGATGCAGTAAAAAAAATTAAGAGAACTGTTCCTCAACAGTCTAAACAAGGACTATTCTTTGTTATTGCTTCTCCAAGGTGTTTTTGCTTTTTTCCCTCCCTTCTTTAGGACTGACTGTTTCGTCACATTGAGAAGATATAATTTCTCTTCTTATTTTAGAAGAGAAATAGCATGAGTTTTTGATGCCAGGTATTCAGTGATCAGCTATTTAGTAACTTAAATGTAGCTCTTGAATAATAAATTAATACAAATATTATACTAATAAGAACTACAGTATTTGCTTAGTGAAATAAATTCTACCTACTTTGGAAACTGATTGGGTGCTGTAAGAGCTCAGTAAAAGAAAATCCTGGAAAAAAAACAAAGTTTTATTTATTTAAAATTTAATTTTGAACAGTTAGTAATTGGCCAACTATGTGAGCATTACAAAGTCCCTGTTACAAGTGTGTTCTTGAAAATAAGATAATGATGCTACCATACATTTTATTACTTTTCAATATATAAGATATCTTTATTATATTATTTCTTTTAATGGAAAAATATATAGGAACATTACTGTCAAAGCCTTATTTATGTTTCATGTTTGTAGCTAAAAATAATAGAATGAAAAAAGGTAAGATTTCTACTGTTATTTGTCCAACTTTCAATTCAAAACAAATTTTTTTTTTTTATCTTTTATTTAATGAATATAAATTTCCAAAGTACGACTCATGGGTTACAATGGCTTCCCCCCCCATACCGTCCCTCCCACCAACAACCCTCCCCTTTCCCACTCCCTCTCCCCTTCCATTCACATCAAGATTCATTTTCGATTATCTTAATATACAGAAGATCAGCTTAGTATACCTTAAGTAAGTATTTCAACAGTTTGCTCCCACACAGAAACATAAAGTGAAAAATAATAGATGATTTTTTTAAAATGATGATGAAATCAGATCAGACCTATTGTCATGTTTAATCCCAGTGAGAGTCAAGTTGGGAATTGAAAATTTCTTTCTTTTTTTTTTTTTTACAGATCAGTTTAGTGTACATTAAGTAAAGATTTCAGTCGTTTGCACCCCCATAGAAACACAAAGTGAAATATACTGTTTGAGTACTCGTTATAGCATTAAGCCTCAGTGTACAGCACGTTAAGGACCAAGATCCTACATGAGGAGTAAGTGCACAGTGACTCCTGTTGTTGACTTTACCAATTGACACTCCTGTTTATGGCATCAGTAATCTCCCTATGCACCAGTTATGAGTTTCCAAGGCTATGGAAGCCCCTTGAGTTCTCCGACTCTTATCTTGTTTAGACACGGTCATAGTCAAAGTGGAGGTTCTCTCCTCCCTTCAGAGAAAGGCACCTCCCTCTTTGAAGACCTGTTCTTTCCACTGGGATCTCACTCACAGAGATCTTTTTGCCAGAGTGTCTTGGCTTTCCATGCCTGAAATACTCTCATGGGCTTTTCAGCCAGATCCGAGTGCCTTTAGGGCTGATTCTGAGGCCAGAGTGCTATTTAGGACATCCGCCATTCTATGAGTCTGCTGAGTATCTCACTTCCCATGTTGGATCACTCTCCCCTTTATTTATTCTATCGGTTGGTGTTAGCAGATACTAGACTTGTTTATGTGCTCCCTTTGACTCTTAGTCCTTTCATTATGATCAATTGTGAACTGAAATTGATCACTTGGAGTAGTGAGATGGCATTGGCACATGCCACCTTGATGGGATTGAATTGGAATCCCCTGGTATGTTTCCAACTCTACCAATTGGGGCAAGTCAGCCCGAGCATGTCCCAAATTATACATCTCTTCCCTCTCTTATTCCCACTCTTATGTTTAACAGGGATCACATTTCGGTTAATTTTCAACACTTAAGAATAACTGTGTGATAATTACAGAATTAAACCAGTCATATTAAGTAGAACAGACAAAAAAAAATACTATGAGGGATAATGTATTAAGTTGTCCATTAGCAGTCAGAGCTATGCTGATCAAGTCACCATTTCTCATAGTGTCCATTTCACTTCAGGAGGTTTCCTTTTTGGTGTTGAGTCAGTTGTCACCGATCAGGGAGAACATATGGTATTTGTCCCTTTGGGACTGGCTTACTTCACTCAGCATGATGTGTTCCAGATTCCTCCATTTTGTCAAAACAAATCTTGAGCATTTTTAATACAGAGTTCTTACATGTGTGAAAGACTCCTTATCTGACAAAAAATGGGTATCTTAAAAACAATGTGTTTTTTAGCTGAGAGAGGGCATGGAGCAGAAATGGTTTTTGGAAACCGGAATCTGCAAGAGAGGTCGAATATGCCCTGAGGCGTAAGGATACTAATTTTGTTTTATTGGATTTTACTGTAGCTATTAATAAATTTTGCTAGAGATTTATGTGATCAATTTATCCTATGGCCTGAACTAATTCCCCAAGTATATTATATCAGAATATGAGACTTTTTCTAAATTTGACTTTCTTTCTCATATTTTTCACAAATATGAAATAACCTATGTGTCTGGACATGTTAGGTATTGTAAGAATTTTTTGAGCCTGTATAGATAAATAATACCAAAATTGTAGGATTGTCTTTCCTTACTGTTTCTCCTTTTCTCCCACAAATAAACCAAAGATTATTAGTTACACTGCTGCATGTATCTAGCTTTATTGAATTATTCAATAAAATGACAAATGGATTACATTTTGGGTTGTGTGGCTCTCATTGCCCTGTTGCATTTTTGATAATATCTGCCTGTGACAAGTAGTTATTTTTCATTAATACATTCAATCATGGATAATAAAATATTTTAATAATGGTGAATATGAAATTAATTAATAACCTGCAGGTATGGCAGTTGGACAGGATTGCTCTCCATCTAAAATGAAAAGAACACAGTTCCATCCTTAGTTATGAATTTGCATATGAATTACCAATCCATATGAGGTTCTGAATTAAAATCAATTTTGAGTAAAAAAGTAGGCAAAGTATACCCATTCTCTGCTTCTAGATAATTATTTCAGAATATGTTAGCTATTTGACAACTTTAATCAGTAAGGATTCTTTAGTTAGGAAACTTGTAGTGTGTTAGGTATCAATATTGAAATATTTATTATTATTTAGAATACTTTGTCACTTGGTTTAATATATACATGATTTTACAAATACTTAGGAAACCAATGTAATTGTATATTTTATTGTAATGAATTATTGCTTTATGTGTTTTAAGTATGAGCATATTGTGCAAAATAATTTTATGCCTATTGGCATATAGCTATGTTTATGACTTTCTTTACTCTTTCTCTTCCATTACCTCTTGTAATTCTCAGTGTCAGCTGATGAAAGACAAAATAATAAAATATTTAACTACTTTTTCAAATCCATATTTATATATTATTCCCTTTTATTACCTTCCAGGAAATAGAAAAGGATATTGAGAGTTGAATAATGTTTTTACTTATATTCCAAATTTCTATTTAAGAATATCCTCAAACTTTTTATTCTGTATACAGTACAGAATTTTTGATCCTGTCATTCTAATTATAGATAAGTACTTACATTAGTTAAGCTATTCTTTTCAGATATATAAGGGACAATAACTCTCATTACTTATTGGTAATTTGGTAGGAGTAGCAGAAGTTCAGAGAAATAACAGCAACTGGTCATCATAAGCCCTTCCTATTAGGGATTGGGAAAGGCTTCGATTTTTAATGTAAGTGACAAGGACAGCTGTTGAAGGATTTGAGCAGAGGAGTGACGTGATCAAAAATTACATTTTAGAAGCATCAATCTGGTCACTAAGTTGTGAACTGACTGTTAGCAGGAGGGTGAAAGCAGAGAGACCAACATGGAGGTTAATAAAATTATCCAGGCAGGAGATGATGGTGTCTATCCTGGACCAGAATGGTTGCTGTGCACATGCTAAGAAGTGGTCAGATTTGGGATGTAGAGTGTGGTGAACGAGACAGTATTGCTGATAGATTAGAAATATGATACTAGAGAAAAGAGCAACCTAGGATGCACTCAAAGCTTTTGTCCTCAAGTACTGAAATGATGTTGCTGTAAAATAAGATCAAGAAGACTGTAAATAAAATTGATTTTTGGGAAATGGGTAGACAATTGGCAAGCTTGGGATGCCTGCCTTTCACAAGGGAGTGCCTGGGTTTGAGTCCAAGCTCTGTTCCTGATTCCAACTTTCTGCCAATGTATACCTTGGTGGACAGCCAATGATGGCTCAAGTAATTGTGTCTTTGGTACCCACATGGGAGACTCAAACTAAATTCTGGACTCCTCACTTCTGCCTGGCCCAGTCCAGGATGTTGTTGGCATTAGGGTGTGAATTAGCAAAACAGAAATCTCTGGTTCTCTAACTATCTCTCTGCATTTCAAATAAAATAAATGCATAAATAAAAATAAATGGGTTTTAGGAAAGATCAGATTTCTCAGGTTGGAAAAAAATTACACATGAGTCAACTATTAGACTTGTTTTTTTTTTATGATTTATTTGTTTATTTGAAGGGTAGAGTGATAAAGGTTGAGGGAGTGAGAGAGAAAGAGAGATATCTTCCATAAGTTGTGGTACTCCTCTTCTGCACATTTTTGACTACTTCTGCAGATGATCAAATGAGTCGGTGCCACCTAATTATAAAAAGCTAATGTCATGGGCCGCCTTTGTGACACAGTAGGCTAAGCCTGGGAAAGCAGTAGAAGATGGCTCAAGTGCTTGATCCTTTGCACCTGCGTGGGAGACCCAGAAGAAACTCGTGGCTCCTGGCTTTGGACCAGCCCAGCTCTAGCTGTTGGAGCATTTTGGGGAGTGAACCAGTGGATGGAAGACCTTTCTCTCTGTCTCTCGCTTTCTCTATCTGTAACTCTACCTCTCAAATAAATAAATAAAATCTTAAAGAAAAAGTAATAAGCTAAACTCTAAATTTTTAAATTTTAAGTAATGCAAATTTCATGTATTTCATATTTACAGATTTAGGAACATAATGATACTTCCTACCCCACCCTCCCTCCCACTCACGCTCCAAACCTTCTGCTTCCTCCCTCCCCTATTCCCACTCTTAATTTTCACAAAGGTCTATTTTCAGTTTACTTAATAATCTGAAGGTTAATCCTATCCTACGTAAAGAGTTTAACAAATAGTAAGGAAAAAAAAAAAACAACAACACTGTACTCAACAGAAGACACAAGGGTTCTAAACAATCATCCAATTTCAAAATGTCCATTTCAGTCTAATACATTTCAGGTACTCTATTATTACCCTAGATAAGGGAAAATATGATGTCTTTCATTTTGGGTCTGGCTTATTTAACTAAGTATAATGATTTCCAGTTGCACCCATTTTGTTGCAAAAGACAGGATGATTTCATTTTTTCTTACAGCTATAAACTCTAAAATTTTAACTTTTTTTGTTTGTTTGTTTGTTTTTTATTTTTTTAATTTTTTTAACTTTTATTTAATGAATATAAATTTCCAAAGAACGGCTTATGGATTACAATGGCTTCCCCCCCATAACGTCCCTCCCACCCGCAACCCTCCCCTTTCCCATTCCCTCTCCCCTTCCATTCACATGAGGATTCATTTTCGTTTCTCTTTATATACAGAAGATCAGTTTAGCATACATTAAGTAAAGATTTCAACAGTTTGCTCCCACACAGAAACATAAAGTGAAAAATAATAGATGATTTTTTTAAATGATGATGAAATCAGATCAGACCTATTGTCATGTTTAATCCCAGTGAGAGTCAAGTTGGGAATTGCTAATTTCTTCTTTTTTTTTTTTTAACAGAAGATCAGTTTAGTATACATTAAATAAAGATTTCAACAGTTTGCACCCCCATAGAAACACAAAGTGAAATATACTGTTTGAGTACTAGTTATAGCATTAAGCCTCAATGTATAGCACATTAAGGACAGAGATCCTACATGAGGAGTAAGTGCACAGTGACTCCTGTTGTTGACTTTACAAATTGACACTCCTGTTTATGGCATCAGTAATCTCCCTATGCACCAGTCATGAGTTTCCAAGGCTATGGAAGCCCCTTGAGTTCTCCGACTCTTATCTTGTTTAGACAAGGTCATAGTCAAAGTGGAGGTTCTCTCCTCCCTTCAGAGAAAGGTACCTCCTTCTTTGAAGACCTGTTCTTTCCACTGGGATCTCACTCACAGAGATCTTTCATTTAGGTGGTTTGGTTTGTTGTTTTTTTTTTTTTTTTTTTTTTTTTTTTTTTGCCAGAGTGTCTTGGCTTTCCATGCCTGAAATACTCTCATGGGCTTTTCAGCCAGATCGGAATGCCTTTAGGGCTGATTCTGAGGCCAGAGTGCTGTTTAGGACATCCACCATTCTATGAGTCTGCTGAGTATCTCGCTTCCCATGTTGGATCACTCTCCCCTTTATTTATTCTATCGGTTAGTATTAGCAGGTACTAGACTTGTTTATGTGCTCCCTTTGACTCTTAGTCCTTTCATTATGATCAATTGTGAACTGAAATTGATCACTGGGACTAGTGAGATGGCATTGGTACATGCCACCTTGATGGGATTAAATTGGAGTCCCCTGGTATGTGATCCCTGTCAAACATAAGAGTGGGGATAAGAGAGGGAAGAGATGTACAATTTGGGACATGCTCAAGCTGACTTGCCCGAAATGGTAAAGTTAGAAACATAAAATTTTAACTTTTTAAAAAAATATTTATTTGAGAGATAGAATTACAGACAGAAAGAGGGAGAGACAGAGAGAGAGAGAGGTCTTCTGTCTGCTGGTTCACTCCCCAAATGGCCACAATGGCCAGAGCTGCACTGATCCATAGCCAGGAGCCAGGAGCTCCTTCCAGGTTTCCTACATGGTTTCTGGGGCCAAGCATTTGGGCCATCTTCCACTGCTTTCCCAGGCTATAAACAGAGAGCTGGATCAAAATTGGAGCAGCTGGGACTCGAACTGGCACCCATATGAGATGTCGGTGCTGCAGGCGGATGCTTAACCTTTGCCATGGCACCAGTCCCCAAAATTTTAACTTTTAAATTATGAACGTGTGATACTGATTTAACAATTTCCATTTGTTTCAGACTCAAAGGAAGTATCCATGAAAGATATCTTAAAATAATAAAATATTTCCATTTTGACATTGAGGTTGTAGTATATGGGTAATGAATATTTTTTGTGTCTGCAATAATCATTTTGGTTGCATCACACACATCATGATGGATGGCAATGTCAGGAGCATGTGTGGAAGGAGAAGCCATCACATCATCAGATGGGAAGCAACAGAGAGATTGGGTGAGTGAAGGCTCTCCAGAGAACTCACCAAAGTCACATAAAAAAAATACCCTAATCCTTTTCAAGAATATACGTGCAGTTGGCCTGAGGGCTTCTTACTAGACCTTACTTCTTTTCTTTTCCTTTTTAGATTTATTTATTTATTTGAAAGTCAGAGTTACACAGAGAGATGAGAGGCAGAGAGAAATGTCCTCCATCTGCTGATTCACTCCCAATTGACCACAATTGCTGCAGCAATCCGAAGCCAGGAGCTTCTTCCGGGTCTCCCACATGGGTGCAGGAGCCTAAGGACTTGGGCCATCTTGTACTGCTTTCCCATGACATAACAGAGAGCCGGATTGGAAGTGGAGCAGCCAGGTCTTGAACCAGTGCCCATATGGGATGCTGGTGCTTCAGGCCAGGGTGTTAACCCACTGCGTCACAGAGCCGGCCCCTAGAACTTACTTCTTAATGGTTCCACACCACCTCCAATACCACCACTCTGGAGACCAAGATTCTAACATATTAACCACTGGAGAAGAGTGCGACACCTCCCAACCATAGCAGTGTATTTGGAAAAGATCCATTTAATAATAACATTTTATTTTTCTGTAGTCTGTAATTCAAGTTTTCCTATAAAGAACTGTGAATGTTTAAAAATAGAAAATTTGTGAAACATTGTAATGTGATGTGGATATTATTCTGATTATGTATAAGCTAATGATTCCATGCTATATAATAGAATTACTTGCTCCACATATGGTCCATTCACTTTCAGAATTAAATCAAATCCTGGTTCACTAGATCACTTAATTATGGAAAATATTCATTTATTCTGTTGTGCATTTCTTACTTTTGATTTACAAAACTCTTGACCATGGCTTTGTTGTACACACTTGATTTAGTTTTTAACTTGATTTTTGCCATTTTACAAGAAGGGTTAAATGAAAATAGAAACTAAAAGTGAGAATTGAATGCTTTTTTTTAATATTTTTTTTTTTTTGAGAGGTAGAGTTACAGACAGTGAAAGGGAGAGCCAGAGGAAGAGAAGGGTCTTCCTTCCATTGGTTCACTCCGCAGTGGCCGCAGTGCTTGGAACTGTGCCAATCCGAAGCCAGGAGCCAGGTGCTTCTTCCCAATCTCCCACATGGGTGCAGGGGCCCAAGAACTTAGGCCATCTTCTACTGCTTTCCTAGGCCACAGCAGAGAGCTGGATTGGAAGTGGAGCAGCCGGGACTAGAACCAGTGCCCATATGGGATGCCGGCACTGCAGGTGGAGGATTAACCTACTGTGCCACAGACGCGGCCCATTTTTTTTTTAAGTGCAATACCAGAGCTCATTTGTTCCAAGTATTTCTTTTTATTTCTATTTCAATTATTTTGCTTATTTCTTTTTTTCTTTTCTTTTCTTTCTTTCTTTTTTTTTTTTTTTTTTTTTTTTTTTTTTTTTTTTTGACAGGCAGAGTGGACAGTGAGAGAGAGACAGAGAGAAAGGTCTTCCCTTTTCCGTTGGTTCACCCCTCAATGGCCTCTGCAGCCGGCGCACTGCAGCCGGTGCACTGCGCTGATCCGAAGCCAGGAGCCAGGTGCTCCTGGTCTCCCATGCGGGTGCAGGGCCCAAGTCCTTGGGCCATCCTCCACTGCACTCCTGGGTAACAGCAGAGAGCTGGGCTGGAAGTGGAACAACTGGGACAGAATCTGGTGCCCCGACCGGGACTAGAACCTGGGGTGCCAATGCTGCAGGCAGAGGATTAGCCTATTGAGCCATGGCGCCAACCCTTGCTTATTTATTTTTTAGCTTTAGTGATGCTCATTCCTTAACAACTTTGTTTTTTATTACCTAATTGCATAAGGGAACTGAGAAGAGAATAAAATTACCATAATAGAAAGAAAAACAATTGTGCCCCACTGGAGTTCCTAATTTTCAATGACATTGCAATTTCAGGCTCATATTAAGTCTTTGCAATGGAGTTTAATATAATGTGTCAATTCCCATTAAAACTTATATTTGGTATAACATGATACATTAGTGTAAATAATTTTAGAGTTATATTTGGGTACATGTGAGATAATATATTATCATTCAGGATTCATATATCTCAAAACTTCTGTCACTTAACTATTGGACACTTGAAGAGTCTCTTGACATGTGTTCCTGTTATTTCTGTTATCAAGATGGATGAATAATATGCCTAGGTTTGGTCAAAAGTTATGAGCTTTTAGGTAGCATTAGATGGAGTGAAGTCAGCATGGCTATGTCTGGAAAAAGAAATTTGACAATGAAAAACAATTTCCAGAAAGAAGAAGTTATGTAAAAATGAATATGAATTTCCAGATCTAGTTTTGGATTTGGAAATCATAAATCACAAACAGAAGCACGTAGACTCAATGTTTCAAGGTTGGTAAGCAGAAGAAACAAATAATCAAAACAGAGCAAATATCCTTCTTTAATATCTGATGTCATATAGCATCATTTTAAATTTGTATCTTTTAAATCTCTATTAATGATGCCATTTTGCTTCTGTACCATAAACTGAAAAAAAAAAAAAGCCTTGAAATAGTCAGCATTTATTAGAAGGGTTTGACAAATATGTTCTTATATTTAAACTTCATCACCTTTCATGTACGACTTATTATCTTTTTTATTATCTGCCTCACCTAAATTCTCTGGAAGCTACTTGGGAAATTAAAAGGAAGATATTGAGCATATCAATAATTTTTTAGAGCAAGCATTAAAATCCAGTGGAGTGTGATCATAGATTTTTATGGGAGATATTATTTAACATTCCCTTATTGCTTCTGGTTATTTTTTCAAGTACCAGAAAAATGTTTAGAAAGTTTCAGGAGATATCCGTTTTCCTCCATAACTCCAATCTCTCTTCTCTAAAACATTCATATCCCAAATCCAGAGTGGGGAAAACAAGAGAAAGAGGAGGTTATCATCACAAATTTTAATCATTTATTTGTACATTACATTTTACAAACTACCTTGAAAGACTTGCTTTGATATAACATAGATACTAGTGATGTGATATCTGGAATAAGAAAGACTGGCATTTAGGAGCAGGTGTTCTGGCACTGCAGGTTAAGCTGCTCCTTGGCTGCCTGCATCCCAGGTTGTGGAGTGACTGCGTTCCAGTCCTGTCTCACTTTGCAATCTGACTTCCTGCTTACATGCCCAGAGACAGCAGAGGTTGCCTCAATACCTCAATCTCTGCCTGCTCTGGAGACCCATGGAGTTCCAGGCTCCCAGCTTCTACCTGGTCCCACCTGGCTATTGCCGGCACCTGGAGAATGAACCAACAGATGGCAAATGTCTTGCTCTTACTCTCTCTTGCTCTGCCTTTGAAATAAAAATAAAGAAGTAAACAAACAATCTTTAGAAAATAAAAAGACTGGAGTTTAAAACATGTTTCAGTCACTTTTATCCTGTATGATCATACACAGTTGACACCAAGCCTTTATTTTCTCAGCTACAAATTGAAGACAATACTAACTTTAACTTTACAGGGTTGCTGTGCATGTGAAGTAAGTTAACACATGTAGTTTTCAGAAGAATATAGAAAAGGCACATCAAAAGCACTGCATAAATATTAGCTATTATTTTTCTATTTTAATAATGTAGTAACCTAACATATCCACTCCCTGTAAAACTTCATTGGTCGCCACTATCAGCTGAAGCCTCAGACCTTTGCAGTCTGGTTGAAATTAAATTTCCTTTTCTATTTTCACCTTATGTTGGAATCACAGAGGATGTGAGTAAACATTGTGCACATTTTTTAAAAAAAGATTTTTATTTATTTGAGAGGTAGAGTTACAGACACAGAGAGGGAGAGAAAAGAGAAAGGTCTTCTACCCACTGGTTCACTCCCCAAATGTCTCCGACAGCTGGAGCTGGGCCAGTCTGAAGCAAGGATCCAGGAGCTTCTTCTGAGTCTCCTACTCAGGTGAAGGGGACCGAGTACTGGGGCCATCTTTTGTTGCTTTCCCAAGTGCATTAGCAGGGAGCTGGATTGGAAGAGGAACAGCAGGGACATGAACTGGTCCCTATTTGGGATGCTGGTGCCTCAGGTGGAGGCTTAACCTACTGTGCCATGGTTCTGGCCCCTCACTGTGCACTTTTGGATATAGCTTTACAACACTATCACCATTTCAGAATTAGGCTATTTTCCAAATGGCATTGTCTATTTGTGTGTACAAGTTTGCTGCCCAGATAGTCTTTTAATTTTTCCCACCTTGCATCCCATTGTTGATGCATTAAGATCCAGTTTAATTCTTAACTTCTACTGTAAAATTTCCATTGTCTTTCCAGTCTCAACTAGTTTCTCCTTTGTGTTCTTAGTAAACGTCTTATATGCTTATATTTTAGTGCTACCCACCAGTACTATGGTTATATATTAAAGTACATTTCTCTGCCATAAAATTGTAAATTCTTCATGAGGTTGAGAACTTCAAGCTTCTGTGTCCTATATTTGTCATGTTATCCCTAGGACATGGTAGGCATTTAAGTTGTTTTTCTTTTTTCTGGGGAAAAATATATGGGAATTAAGAAAAAATTGGTGATATCTACATAGCTTGACACAATTTTTAAAAATATTCTTATTGGGAAATTATTGTATCTTCCCCAAATTGTGATGTTGAAGCCCTGATTCCCCCCCCCCCATGATGGTCTTTAGAGATGGGGCCTTTTGAAAGTAATTAGATTTAGATGAGGTTTTGATATTGGGTTCCTCATGAGTTTAGTTCCACTATAGGAAGAGGAAGATAGAGAGCTCTCTCTCCTCATAGGCAGGTACCCAGGAAAGGCCATATAGCTACACAGTGAGAACGTGGCTCCATGATCCTCACCAAGATCAGAATCTGCCATTATCATGCTCTTGGATTTCCCAGCCCTCAGAATTCGACCATTGAGTGTTTGTTATTTAAGTTACCTAGACTGTAGTATTTTGCTATGGAAGAAAGAAGAGTAAGACAAACATACGTATAATGTTTTCATATGATGTACAGAAACTTTTTTTTTTTCTGAGAGAGAGAAGTGAGTTTGTTATGGAATTAGAATCTTTGGATATGGAGCCAACCTTGCTCTTTTAAGATTAAAATACTTAATAGAAGTGAATATAAGCAACAACAAAAGAAACATATTGGGTCATTACTTGGTCCATGTAAGCTGAAGAGAGATGTGAGACACCTAGTTTATAAAAGTGTGTACCTCATAAGTATTTGTAAGTGACTGACTCACAATTACTAAGATGCATTGGTTTCTAAATTAAAACCAAGTGGTTGTAAGTGACTGACTCACAATTACTAAGATGCATTGGTTTCTAAATTAAAACCAAGTGGGCTGCCTTCATTGAATTTCAGTGTTGATGGGAATGTCTCAACTTTTTAATTTTTCCACTGAATTATCCTTCTTCCTTATCAATTGAAGAATTTAGAGTTACCTCCATCAGGTGCAAAACTCATAATTTTATATATTTCTGTAGTCATTCCACATATGAAATTCTATTAATCTACTGTTCTGGCAAATTGTGCATTAAACCTAAATCCAGAGTGAGCGTCGCAGTTATCAACAGAAACTTCAAACCTGAAGCTCCAAAGACAATTGATGATTATGTTTTTGAATGACCAATAGAAGACTATACAAATATTTTTGGGAAGTTGGATCTATGTACTTGAAGTTGACCACAGAGTTTTTTTTCTGCACCCCTGTGTTTATTGCAGCTCAATTCACAATAGCTAAGACATGAAATCAACCCAAATGCCTGTAAACTGAAGACTGGATAAAGAAATTATCGGATATGTACACCATGGAGTACTACACAACTGTAAAATAAAATGAAATCCATTCATTTACAACAAAATGGATTATCCTGGAAAACATCATACTTAGTGAAATAAGCCAGTCCCAAAGGGACAATTACCACATGTTCTCCCTGACCTGTGATAACTAATAGAGCACCTAAAAGGAAATCTGTAGAATAAAATTGACACTTTGAGGAGCAAGGACTTGAACAGCCCTTTTCTAGATGGTTGAGGAACTGCTTTTTTTCATACTATTTGTTGAATGCTTTACTTAACATAGAGTTAATAATATGTGTATAAAATCAATTAAAAATAGATCTCAGTAAAAAATGAGAGGGAATGAGAGAGGGAAGAGGAAGAGGACTGGGAGTGGGGATGGGAGGGTGGGTGTGGTGGGAAGAATCACCATGTTCCTAAAGTTGTAATCATGAAGTGTATGATGTTTGTAACTGCAAAGCTGTATAGTTCTGCATACATTCCTATGGACTTACTTCTAAGGGTACAGTTTAAAAACTTGCCACTGGACCCCAAATCCCCTTAAGCTGGGTGGTAAAAATACCATCTTAAGTGTTAAAGTGATCATATGGATAGGATTAAGGGTCTGGTAATAGTAATAGATAGAATTAAAAAGGAGTGAATGCTCCAACCTGGGAAGCAGTCCACACAGCAGTCTCATAGAATGACAATCACTTTAAATAGCACTCTGATCTCAAAATCAGCCCTCAAGGCATCCTGGTCTGGCTGAAAAGCCCATGATAACATTTCAGGAATGAAAAGCCAAGACACTGTAGCAAAAAATGTCCTACAGGAAGGACCTCAGTAGGTGAGACCCCAGTGGAAAGAAGTGGTCATCAAAGAAGGAGGTACTTTTCTCTGAAGGGAGGTGAGAACTTCCACTTTGTTATGCCCTTGTCTAAATACCGACAGAGTTTGTGGATTTAAAAGGCTTTCAGAGCCTAGGCAGCTCATGTCAAGAGCCTCAGGTGGTCTCTGACATCATACATAAGAGTGTCAATTGTTAAATTAACAACAGGAGGCACTGTGCACTAACTGCCCATGCAGGATCTCTGTCCTCAAAGAGTTATGTCATCAGAGTTAACAGTAAAACTTGTTCTCAAAGGAAAAAAAAAAGCCCTCTCCACACTGGGACAATCAATGGAATGTATGTAAGTTCCTCCCACAGGAAACCCAAACCAAGTGTATCTGCAGCTCCATTTTCTCTCAACTGGATCTCAGAAATGCTGGACCACAGACTTTTGACCCAATTGTTTCATAATATCAGTACATTTTGAGCAATTAACTATTCATGTATTCACATATTCATTCATTATTCAGGTCATTTATTTTAATTAAAATAATACATCTTCCAGTGATTGATAATTGGATATTTCACAAAGTAAATTTTATTTCATTAAAATAATCAAAATTACAGTAATAGATGTTTAGCCTATACCCTCATAAAGCTAGCTACGTATGGTTATTTTTGCTAAAATGTACATTTTCAGTATTTGGGGTTTGTCTCTATTTCATGACATGATGAAATGAATAGCACAGTATCCACCCCATATACAGACACCTCATGTACAAGTGATATATCAAAAACTGTTTTAATCTGAACTTAGGTTATATTGGGCATATTGTCTTATATCTATGCTTGTAAAGTAAAATAACAAAATTCTTAAAATACATACTTTGAGGTTACTTTGAATATCTATATAACATGTGCCCTTAATTTTCACATACTACTTCATACATCCTTGCATAAAAAAATCATCTCAATCTATAGTACTTCCTCAATTCCTGCTTTAAGATGGGATATCTATGTGTTACTAGGAAAAATTCAACTATAATTTAGTATTTATTGCAGGAATGACAACTGAAGAATGAAATACTTCTAACATTACACCCAAATAACCCCAGAGGAGGATCATTTTCATGCCTAATAAGTAGCTTTATTCAGTATATCCTGTTTTGTTTGTTTCATATTTTTTTCTGGCAAGGCAGTCTTGTAATAATGTTTGCCTATAAAGTATGCTCTTGTTTGGTTTTAATAAGACATCAGCTTGCTATAAAACTGAACAGATGCAATTTAAAGTGCTAGTCTATCATACAGATCCCCATAAACTTCCATTCCTATTTGATAAGAATGAATAGGAATGAAATCCAGTGCAATTTTAAGTAGGATAATCTATTTGTAAGTTTTTATGCTTCAACATTACGATCTTGTCCCATTTTCACAGTAAACATTTTCCTTGATAACAAAGCTTTATTGTAAAAAAAATCATGGATTAATTTTCCTGCATAATTCTTTGAAAATCTTATATTTACCATGGCAGACTCAGCAGAATCTACTGTCTGAGGGAAAAAAAAAATTAACACTAGATTTCTCCGCCTTGCAGACAATAATATGACTTTTGTTCAATGAGCTATTTTAACATATGGGAGATAAAGTGTGAGTATGTCTTGAAGTAGCTCAGTTATGGACACTTCAAGTGCTTTTTTAAAATATCCCAGTTCAGGACTTAAATTTTTCTAGTGACTTTCTGATGGTTACTTACAGATTTTCAAAATAGGGTTAATACAGTATCAATAAAATACGATACAAAGATTCCAATATTAAGTGCTCTTTGAAAATATGTTTGATATTTTTAAAGGGAAATAAGCTCATTATGAATGTTAAAAATTGTTACAGCAAATGTGGAATTGGCTAACCATGAAATCTTGAGCTGCTGTAGCAGGGAAACTGTTTTATCACGCTTAACAGGAAATACCACAATCATTAAAATACTCAGGATTAATTTGATCTGGCAACTTTTTTTAAAAAAATTTATTTGACAGGTAGAGTTATAGACAGTGATAGAGAGAGACAGAAAGAAAGGTCTTCCTTCCATTGGTTCACTCCCCCAAATAGCTGCCACAGACGGCACTGCGTCGATCCGAAGCCAGGAGCCAGATGCTCCCTCCTGGTCTCCCATGCAGGCACAGGGCCCAAGCACTTGGACCATCTTCCACTGCCCTCCTGGGCCACAGCAGAGAGCTGGACTGGAAGAGGAGTAACCGAGACTAGAACCCAGTGCCCATATGGGATGCTGATGTTGCAGACGGGGGATTAACCAAATGAGCCATGCTGCTGGCCCCCTGGCAACTTTTCTAGTTGCATAATGTTAAGGTGTATAAACCCACTACTACCATTACAGAGTAATGAAACATCAGAAAATTAAAAATACAGAAAGAGACAGAATATGGCAATCCTAACATGGAGATAACCACACCATATATTTGTCAGTCATTAGAGATGTCATATTTATTCCAGACATGGAACATTCACTGATTTTCACAATCAACCATAACAAGACGCACTTTACCAGAATTAACACTTCTCTGAACAAATAAGTATTAGCACATGAAGAGATTCTTTAAAGCATCAGCCTTGGCTGATGAAGCCATTTTGGGAGTGACCCAGTGGATGGAAGAGTCCTTCTGTCTCTCTCTCTATTTTACATCCCCCCACCCTTTCTCTTCCACACTCTGATGCTGTACCTTTCAAATAAATAAATAAATAAATTGAAAAAATTGGATACCAGGTGTTTATAGAACTCTTAGTCTTCTGTGGATACTGAAGTTGGTGTTTGGGCCCTTCAATAAGAGTTGAATTTCAGGGGGCAAAATAACTGCAAAGAAGTGAGAGAATGTGTGAAGGTATTTGTGCACATACCAACCCTGTGGTGTTTATGGTTCAGAAACTGTGAATCAACTTACTGTTTAGGATACAAAGGACTGCTCAAATATTCTAACTGTTTTAGTTCTAGGGAAAATGAAGCAAAAAGTACAGAGGTCTAAAAATTGGATAATCTTCACAGGCACTCCACTATTTGTTAAGTTCCTAGAAAGGACGTGCCCTGGAGCAAAGTCTATGCCTTAGAGGTAAGAGCTGACCAAAGATACCCCAAGTCCCATGCCTCTCTTTGACTGGATCAGGGTGATCCCCCAAAATTTGCTATGTGTGTATGAAAAATATTAATCCCCTTTTTAGGAAGATCATTGGTTCTGTAGAGATGATGTAAATTTTATATGCAGCATTTTTCATTAGTTAAGTGTCATCAGATATATCTCTGAAATGCATGAAAATCAAGATTAAAAATACAGAATATAAAAGTAGAGCCAGCAAGCTGACTTACCTCAAACGGTAGAGTTAGAAACATACCAGGGGATTCCAATTCAATCCCATCAAGGTGGCATGTACCAATGCCATCTCACTAGTCCCAGTGATCAATTTCTGTTCACAATTGATCATAATGATAGGACTAAGAACAAAGGGATCACAGAAACAAGAATAGTGTCTACAAATACTAGCTGATAGAATAAAAAAGGGAGAGAACGATCCAACATGGGAAGTGAGATACACAGCAGACTCATAGAATGGCAGATGTCCTAAACAGCACTCTGGCCTCAGAATCAGCCCTTAAGGCATGCGGATCTGGATGAAAAGCCCATGAGAGTATTTCAGGCATGGAAAGCCAAGACACTCTGGGAAAAAAAAAAAAAAGCCTAAATGAAAGATCTCTGCGAGTGAGATCCCAGTGGAAAGAACGGGTCATCAAAGAGGGAGGTAACTTTCTCTGAAGGGAGGAGAGAACTTCCACTTTGACCATGGCCTTGTCTAAATATGATCAGAGTCAGTGAACTCAGGGGGCTTCCATGGCCTTGGCAGCTCATGACAAGAGCCTAGGGTGATTACTGATGTCATAAACAAGAGTGTCAATTTGTTAATTCAACAATAGGAGTCACTGTGCACTTACTCCTCATGTAGGATCTTTGTCCTTAGTGTGCTGTACATTGAGATTGAATGCTATAACTAGTACTCAAACAGTATTTTTCACTTTATGTTTCTGTGTGGGAGCAAACTGTTGAAATCTTTACTTAATGTATGCTAAACTGATCTTCTGTATATAAAGAGAAACGAAAATGAATCTTGATGTGAATGGAAGGGGAGAGGGAGTGGGAAAGGGGAGGGTTGCCGGTGGGAGGGACGTTATGTTTGGGAAGCCATTGTAATCCATAAGCTGTACTTTGGAAATTTATATTCATTAAATAAAAGTTAAAAAAAAGTAGAGCCAGAAGTAATTCAAACCTTCTAGTATTTAAAACTAATTAACTTAAAAGTAAGAATATTAAGTCCAAAGAGAAAGGAAAAGATGGAGACTTACTGGAGAACTGGGATTGGTAAGTCATCTTTAATATATGATCTTTCCTCAACAAGATAATGGCAAATCAAATCCAACAAGACATCCTAAAGATCCTTTAGGGGCAGGCATTGTGGCACTGTGATTTAAGCTAATGGTTTGAATACATGCATCCAATGCTGGAGTGCTGGTTGGAGTGCTAGGTACTCTACTTCCAATCTGGGAGGCAGCAATAATGGTTCAAGTACTTGAATCTCTGCCACTCAGATGATAATTTAGTTCCCAGCTCCTTACAATAGCAATTACACCCACAGTAACCACAAAAACATTAAATATCTTGGGATATATTTAACCCAGAATATGAAATGCCTGTACAACAAAAAATATAAAACACAGGCCGGCACAATGGCTCACTTGGCTAATCCTCCACCTGTGGTGCCAGAATCCCATATGGGCACCGGGTTCTAGTCCCGGTTGCTCCTCTTCCAGTCCAGCTCTCTGCTCTGGCCCGGGAAAGCAGTGGAGGATGGCCCAAATGCTTGGGCCCTGCACCCGCATGGGAGACCAGGAGGAAGCACCTGGATCTTCGCTTTGGATCGGTGTAGCTCCGGCCATTGCAGCCATTTGGGGGAGTGAACCAATGGAAGGAAGATCTTTCTCTCTGTCTCTCCCTCGCACTGTCTGTAACTCTACCTGTCAAATAAATAAATAAAAATCTTAAAAAAAATTATAATACACTGTAAAAGGAAATTATAAAAACACAAACTAATGAAAAAATCTCTCATGTTCATAAATTAGAAAAATTAATATTATCAAAATGTCCATAATACCCAAAGTTATTTACAGGTTCAACACAATTCTGATCAAAATTCCAATGACATTTTAATAGAAAAGAATAATCTTAAAATTCATATAAATATACAAAGGACCAAAAGTATCTAAAAGAGTCTTGAATATCAAAAACAAAGCTGAATGCATCACAAAGCCAGGTTTCAAAATATACTGTTGTAATGAAAACAGACAAAGTAATTGAACTAGAAACATAATAACTGAATATAAGAATTGAAGAACTGGGAGTACTCCTGAGTTAAATATGTCAGAAGAGAAAATTAGAAAACTGGAACAAAAATTCAGAAGACTTTTATTTTTATATATTTTTTATTTTTTTGACAGGCAGAGTGGACAGTAAGAGAGAGAGAGAGAGACAGAGAGAAAGGTCTTCCTTTGCCATTGGTTCACCCTCCAATGGCTGCCATGGCCGGCGCATCGCGCTGATCCTAAGCCAGGAGCCAGGTGCTTCTCCTGGTCTCCCATGGGGTGCAGGGCCCAAGGACTTTGGGCCATCCTCCACTGCACTCCCTGGCCACAGCAGAGAGCTGGCCTGGAAGAGGTGCAACCGGGACAGCATCCGGCGCCCTGACAGGGACTAGAACCCGGTGTGCCGAGCCGCAAGGCGGAGGATTAGCCTAGTGAGCCACGGCGCCGGCCCAGAAGACTTTTAAACCCATATGGGAAATGAGTGGAAATTTAGAGAAGCATGTGTAAAATAAGGAATGCATGAAAAGAGCAGAATAGGCAGGACAATATGTGAAATAATATTGCCTGAAAATTTTCAACACAAAGATAAACCTACAATGCAAGACTTTTGATGTCTCTAATTTAGAAAAAATACATTTTTAAATTCTTTCCTTGCATCTATTGAGATAATAAACCTTTAATTTGTTAATGAGATGGATCAGATTTATTGATTTGTGTATGTTGAACCATCCCTGCATACCAGGGATAAATTCTACTTGGTCTGGGTGAATGATCTTTCTGATGTGTTGTTGATTCAATTAGCTAGTATTTTGTTGAAGATTTTTGCATCTATGTTGATCAGGGATAATGATCTATAGTTCTCTTTTTTATTACAGAATATTAAGTCAGCAATCAAAAATCAGTAGCCTTTCTATACACAAACAATGCCAAAGCTGAAAAAGAACTTATAAGATCAGTCCCATTTACAATAGCTACAAACAATTTAAATACCTTGGGATAAATTTAACCAAGTATGTGAAAGAACTCTACAGTGAATATTACAAAACATTAAAGAAAGAAATAGAAGACACCAAAAACAGAAAATCTTCCACGTGCATTGATTAGAATTAATATCATCATAATGTCCATCTTACCCAAAGCAATTTATAAATTCAATGTGATTCTAATCAAAATACCAAAGATGTTCTCAGATCTGGGAAAAATGATCCTAAAATTCGTATGGACTAACAAGAGATCCTGAATAGCTAAAGCAATCATAAACAATAAAAATAAAGCTGAAAGTATTATAATACCTGATTTCAAGACATATTACAGGTCAGTTATAATCAAAACAGCTTGGCACTGTCACAAAAATAGACATGTTGGTTGGCCAGTGGAACAGACTAGAGATACCAGAAATGAATCCATGCATCTACAACCAACTGATCTTTGATGAATGAGCTAAAATCACTCCCTGGAGAGAGGACAGTCTCTTCAACAAATGGTGCTGGGGAAATTTGATCTCTACATGCAGAAGTGTGAAATTAGATCCCTACCTCAAACCCTATACAAAAATTAACTCACGGAGGATAAGGGATCTAAATCTAAGACCTGAAACCATTAAATTACTAGCAGAAAACACTGCAAGAAATTAGTGTAGGCAAAGACTTCTAAGACCCCCAATGCACAGGAAATATAGGCCAGGATAGGCCAGTGGGATTACATCAAGCTAAGAAGCTTCTGCACAGCTAAGGAAACTCTGAACAAAGTAAATGGGCAACCAACAGAATGGGAGAAAATATTTTAAAACTATGTATCTGAAAAAGATTAATATCTAAAATATATATGAAGTTCAAGGAACTCAACAACAAAATAAGCAATCCAGTTAAGAAATGGACTAAGGATATGAACAAGCATTTTTCAAAGTATGAAATACAAATGGCCAACAGACACATGAAAAGAGGCATAGAATCTATCCATCAGAGAAATAAAACCACAACATAATTTTACCTCACTCTAGTTAGAATGGCTGTCATCCAAACTCCAAAAAATAACAAATTCTGGTGAGGATGTGAGAAAAAATTTATGATAATCCACTGCTGGTGGGAAGGTAAACCAATACAACCATTATGGAAGACAATATGGAGATTCCTCAGAAACCTGAAGATAGATCTACCATATGACCCAGTCATTCCACTCTTGGGAATTTTTCAAAAGGAAATGAAATCAGCATATGAAAGAATCTGTACCCCCATGTTTATTGCAGCTCAACTCACAATAGCTAAGATAGGATCAACCCAGATATCCATCAACTCATGACTGGAAAAAGATATTATGGTATATATATACATGGTAGAATACTACTCAGCTATATAAAAAAAACAACAACATCTTGTCTTTTGCAACAAAATAGATGCAGCTGAAGACCATTATGCTTAGTGAAATAAGCCAGTCCCCAAAAGACAAATATCTTGTATTTTTCCTGATTTGTGGTAACTAATAAACAGAAACTTGTTCCCCTTTTTATAATGAATACATTTTTTTAAAGAAATCACTTCTAAGTGTGTTATATGAAATTACTTCTGCTACTATCCTCAACATCCAGAGAGAATCTCATAGACATAGTGCTCTGAATAAATTTTCTATCTATGTCAGTTCATAATATATGATTCCATTTGACAAGTTGCTAAAAATAAATTGATGGTTAGCCTTGGAAGAAATGGGCAAGGAGAAAACAAACATTTGATTGAAAGGCTAGTTTATACTTTGATGAGTATGTTATTGTCTCATTGTAGAATAGACAGATAATAGCCTTCCAAGGGACATTAAAATGATGCATGTTGTTACATAGTCTATCTCTTTGAGAGAGTAGTGATGAGTGCATACAGTGAGGTAGTAGGCACCTGGAGATTGAATGTAATAATTGTAATCAAAGTTCTTAGAACCCAGCTCTAGAAAGTGAAGAAGTTTTATAGATTGAGAAGGCATATGATTTCTCTCTAGTTATATTTGCTATACATATAATATGTTTCATACATATGTTAAGTTCTGTTTACAAATGCAGTTTTAAAAATTATGTTATTTAACCAATCATGTGTTAAGAATGTTTGTCCTACATCATTTTTTTTCTAGAAAAACTTAGAAGAAAGAGAAATGAGTATTTTGGTGAAATTATGTAAAAATAATTTATCGAGGAAATTTATCAAAAACATTATAATGTGCCATATTCATGAATCAAATATTTCTTCCCCACCATTCTTCCTTTAGCGTTACTTTCACTGAGCAAACTTTAAAAAAATACTGTTTTTTTCTTACAAATTCATCACAAAATGTTTTATATTAAGTTAAAAATGTTATAGCTGGTATGACAGGGTTGAGCAATATGCAAATAAAGTACAAGTTATTGAACTATTATTAATTGTCCTTCACATCATTTTGTTTTGAGATATCCAAGACAAAGTCTCCCCTACTATCCTGGATAATGAAAAATTAGTATATCATATATTATAACAAAAATCTATTACATCTACTATTTTAAGAATTATCAATTTAATAAACATGCTTGCATGTAAAAGTAAAATACGCTGCATTTGAGGCTCAATTAATTTATTTTATGTGGAAAAATAATATTGAACATAATAAATAGCTTATAATGTAAAAGTTAATTAGGTGTAAATATTTTTTAAACATTAAGATATTTTGTCTAAAACAAGAGTACAAATTAGAATAATTTAATCAGTTTAGTAATTATATTGCTTTAAAATATGAACTAGATAATCTTAAATTTCTTTTTAAACTGAGTATGTTATTTATTAAAAAATAACATCACAGAAAATTTATATGAAGATTAATCATGATCATTATAAATATAAATATCCACAAAAATGCCTACAGGAATTATCACAAAGAATGAATGACTTCTCTTTTTCTAAAAGTTTTGTTTAAGATATACATATTTCGGCCGGCGCCGCGGCTCACTAGGCTAATCCTCCGCCTAGCGGCGCCGGCACACCGGGTTCTAGTCCCGGTCGGGGCGCCGGATTCTGTCCTGGTTGCCCCTCTTCCAGGCCAGCCCTCTGCTGTGGCCAGGGAGTGCAGTGGAGGATGGCCCAGGTGCTTGGGCCCTGCACCCCATGGGAGACCAGGAAAAAGCACCTGGCTCCTGGCTCCTGCCATCGGATCAGCGCGGTGCGCCAGTCGCAGCGCGCCGGCCGTGGCGGCCATTGGAGGGTGAACCAACGGCAAAGGAAGACCTTTCTCTCTGTCTCTCTCTCTCACTGTCCACTCTGCCTGTAAAAAAAAAAAATACATATTTCATGTATTTCATATATACAGATTTAGGTGCATATAAAAAGTAAACTTGGAGCTCAGGTTTGTGTTTTCATTAGAGAAAAAAAAATCATTTCATATTGCATATTTATCAAGTTTAATACCAACTTTTGGTTGTTGTTTTGTGCCAATTATTTTATATATACTTAAAAAATAACCTGCTTCCCTGTCCTTGGCATTTGCTTTATGATATCAAAAAGAATGTTTCTAGAAGATCATTCAGTATGCATTATATATATATATATATATATATATATATATATATATACAGTGGCCAACTGTGGAGGAGGAGCATACACCCTGACTATCAGGAGACAGAGCCCAGCCTTAATGAGACCCTGCTGAGGTCAGGTGAGGCTACTTCACTTTTTGCTGGAGGCTTCATAGTGGCAAATTGTAGTAAACTGGAGTATTCATGAGTCTTCATCTTCACTGTGGTTCCTAATTTAAATTGATATCTTTCATCAGACAATCAGGCTGTGCCAATCTAATGTTAACTGATACTATTTTCACATTCCAAAGCCATTATTATATAGACAATGATAGATCTGTAACTCCCAGGGTGTGTTTTCAATTGCTTTCCCATTTACAGATTCATAAGCAAATAACAACTATTATGCTGATCACATACTATTTGGCAGGAACCATGTACATTTTCTCACTGCAGTATGGCCATCGTGGTCTTCTGGTTCCTCAAACGCAACCATGCTTAAGCCTAGTTTGGGACCTTTGCACTTGAGTTCTTTCTGCCTGTGGTCTCATCATTCTAATCCATACCTAACTGGATCCTTCTTATCATTCAGGTTTTGCCTGAGGGTCATCTCATCCTAAAGGTCTTGCCTGAAATTCTAGTAGAGTTACACATTTACCATCTATCACATCGTCTTAATTTCCACCTTAAGTTTTACTGTGCATTTACTTTTCACTGGATGCCCTCTCTCACTGGAGCATATGCTGCAGGTATTTTTGTTTTTCCACCATCATAACCTGAACAGTACCCGCTCCATATCTGTTCAATGAATGAAATAAAGAAAGAGTGGGCCGATATAACACACACACGCACACACAGTCCTCTGAGCAGGTTTGTTAAGTAGGTTTTGGTATTACCATTTCACAGAGAAGAAAACAAAGAATGGTTAGTGATTTGTATGAGTTTCTTCAGTGTTGAATGATCATAGAATTATGCAGCTTCTAATAACCTCAGGGGTGCTGCTCAGAATGTTCCGGAACATGGAGTCCAGCTGGCTCCCATGTCACTGCCACCCTGCCATTTGCCTTGCACTTCAGAGATGCTGACACTGGCGCCCTTCATGTGTTGTTTTCACTGAATCTTGGCTCTGCTTAGGGGCCACTTTGTTGGAGTGGTTCACCTCCTTTTGCTGTATGGAGGATGAGTGTAGGTGCTAGACCAGGGAACATTTCTTTTTGAAGATTTAGATAATTTCAGTGTTCTTCTGTCTTTTGTCACATGCCACTGATGTGACAATGAGTCCAAATCTCTTTGTTTTCCCTTCATTCAAGGGTAGATCGATGGAATATACCCCACAGACCTCCACTTAAGATTCTCTCCTTCAGGCACTCACTGTTACTCATCATACATTTTATCTGCATTTTTCTCTACCCTTATACCTGATTTCTGCTCAGCAAACTTTGTCTTTCTTATTCAATGAGTTGATTTAATGATCATATACCTCTCAAATTGGAAGAAATATATTCATGGCTAAAACAACATTGTCGTTCTCCAGCAGAATATTCAAACAAAGCAAGTAAGCAAGCAAAAACCTACATTAACTGAAGTTCTCCAGTGAATCTTTAGGAGTAAATTGGCCCTAGTAAAAGAAGCCTAGCCCAAGATCCTTGGGAAAAACTAATGGCAGGATGTGATAGAATTCTTTTGCCTAAGAACATAAGGACAAGACTGCCCAGACGCCAGAAACTACTTATTTGAATATATTTATTTGTAATATTTTTTAAAACCTTCCTCTAAAAAGCTCTAAATTATTAAGTAGATACACACTACTGGAATTACAGTATTTCCAAGAGCTTATCATGGATAATCACTAGGCTATGTGAAGTTAGTATAAAACCAGACGATTAAAATTGATTTTAAAATGGAAGAAGAAATCTTAAAGAAATCAAAATACTACCATTATTAACGTGATATAAGATTACTAACACTGAATGAGCTACATTACAGTTTATGTTGATCACTTCCTCAGAAGGTGATCTTTGATTTAGATTTCCCTGAAAATCCACCAGAATAGGTAGGGACAATAGCAAAGAAGCTCTTGGTGATAGCTAGGATGTGCATTTAGGTGTTGGGGGTAGTGGTGAGAACTTAAATGGAAACCAAACTTATAAGAACTGATTTACTACCCACAAAATAGACAAATCTATGCAAGAAAACTATAGTATATGTTCCACTTATATGCAGTTAATTTCTTATACTTCTTAAAAAGTATTAAGTTGTCATACCCATATCCTCCAGGAAATAAAAGGATAATGCAAAAACTTAACAATATAGCTACATAGATATATTTGTTTTTTTTTTCTTTTTTTAACTTTTATTTAATAAATATAAATTTCCAAAGTACAGCTTTTGGATTATAGAGGCTTTTTCCCCCTATAACCACCCTCCCACCTGCAGCCATCCCATCTCCCACTCCCTCTCCCAACCCATTTTTCATCAAGTTTCATTTTTAATTATCTTTATATACAGAAGATCAGTTTAGTATATACTAAGTAAAGATTTCAACAGTTTGCACCCACACAGATACACAAAGTATAAAGTACTGTTTGAGTACTAGTTATACCGTTAATCACATAGTACAACACATTAAGGACAGAGATCCTATGTGGGGAGCAGGTGCACAGTGACTGCTGTTGTTGATTTAACAATTGACACTCTTATTTATGACATCAGTAATCACCCGAGGCTCTTGTCATGAGCTGCCAAGGCTATGGAAGCCTCTTGAGTTCGCCAACTCCAATCTTATTTAGACAAGGTCATAGTCAAAGTGGAAGTTCTCTCCTCCCTTCAGAGAAAGGCACCTCCTTTTTTGATGGCCCTTTCTTCCGCTGGGATCTCATTCACAGAGATCTTTCCTTTAGGTCATTTTTTTTTTGCCACAGTGTCTTGGCTTTCCATGCCTGAAATTTTAACAATGAAATCATTGACATGGGTGGCAGGGACTCAAAGACTTCGACCATCACCTGCTGCCTCCTAGGGTGTGCATTAGTAGGAGCTGGATTGGCATGGAGTACCAAGACTTAAACCAGGCTCTCCAACACGGGATGTAGGCATGCCGAGAGGGTGCTTAACTGGGTACATCACAATGCACAACCAGGGACAAACTTACTGACTTCAGCTGACCAAATTCTAAAATTACCTTTCCCTAAGTTATCCTATGAAATGCCCACTTGGTTGTTCTTGTCCTTGAGTGTATCATCCCTTGCAGCACAAACTAAATGAACTTTCACTTCTTTAGCTACAAGTATGTTCTTGGTGGTTTTCAGTTGTGGTTTTTATAATTTGTTATAAAACTAATTATAAGTTAAAACTCAGTAGAACTGTAGAATTGCTTTGAAATAGATGTGGGTGAGCTCAATGTTACCATTTGAAATTTCCATTTAAATGGCTAGGAAATCCTATACTGATTTATTTAAAATAGTTTCCTCTTTATTGCTTTTAATTAAATATAAAGCCTAAATTATCTAAAGATAATTTTAACGAATGCATAAAATGGAAATATTTATAAGAAAATATTTCTTCTTAGTTCTCCATTTCTATTTAGAAGTTTCAGCAGGGGCTGGTGATTGGTGCAGCAGTTACGTGAGATGCCCACATTCTACTTGGGAATGCCTGGGCTTGAGCCCCAGCTCTGCTTTAATTCCAGCCTCCTGGTAGTGCACACCTGGGGAGGCAGTAGGCAATGGCTCAGATAGTTGTGTCTCTACCACTCTTGTGGGTTACTTCGATTGTGTCCCAGTCTCCTGCCTTGGGCCTGGTCTACCTCAGGATGTTCTGGGCAGTTTTGGAGTGAATCAGCAGATAGAAGATCTCTGTCTGTCTATCTCTATATCTCTTCCTTTGATATGAAAAAAAATTAATAAAATTAATAATAATTAGAAGTTTCAGCAACCACAAGCATTAATGAAAATTATACTTCTGTCTTACTTCCTTTTCTCAACCTGTATGGCTGTCTATGCCCTTGTCTATTCTATTGAGGAACAGTGGTTTTTCTACTTACTACTTGTTGACTTATTTTTTTTAAAGAGGAGCAAACATTTTTTTTCTAAAAAGATGTATTTATTTATTTGAAAGGCTGAGTTACACAGAGAGAGGAGAGGCAGTGAGAGAGAAGTCTCCCATCCACTGGTTCACTCCCCAATTGGCCACAATAGCTGGAGCTGTGCTGATCTGAAGCCAGGAGCCAGGAGCTTCTTCTAGGTCTCCCACGTGGGGCCAGGAGCCCAAGGACTTTGGCCATCTTCTACTGCTTTCCCAGGCCAAAGCAGGGAGCTGGATCGGAAGTGGAGAAGTGAGGACTTGAACCAGTGCCCATATGGATGTCAGGACTGCAGGCAGCAGCTTTACCTGCTATGTCACTGTGCCAGCCCCAACTTGTTGAATTGTTAAAAGGAAAAAATTTGAAAGGAGGAGGGAAGGGGGATAAAATGGGAAGTATCATTACATTCTTAAATCTGTATTTATGGGATGGCACCGTGGCTCAATAGGCTAATCCTCTACCTGTGGCACCAGCACTCCGGGTTCTAGTACCGGCCGGGGCACCAGATTCTGTCCCGGTTGCCCCTCTTCCAGGCCAGCTGTCTGCTATGGCCCGGGAGTATAGTGGAGGATGGCCCAAGTGCTTGGGCCCTGCACCCCATGGGAGACCAGGAGAAGCACCTGGCTCCTGGCTTCGGATCAGCGCAATGCGCCGGCCGCGGCAGCCGTTGGAGGGTGAACCAACGGCAAAGGAAGACCTTTCTCTCTGTCTCTCTCTCTCACTGTCCACTCTGCCTGTCAAAAAAAAATCTGTATTTATGAAATACATGAAATTTGTTCACCTATATAAATATAATTTTTTTAAAAAAGAGATGAATACAATACCCAGTTGCTTACAGTATAAACAGAGAGGAAAAAGGCATAGTGTGAATGATTAAAACAAGAATATAAACTTTCTCTGAATCATTTTTAAAAATATTTTATTTGTTTGAGAGTTAAAGCTACAGAGAGAGAAAGGGAGATACAGAGAAAGGTCTTCCATCTTCTGATTCACTCCCCAGATAGCACCAATGGCCAGAGCTGAGCTGATCAGAAGCCAGGAGCCGAGAGATTTTTCCAGGTCTCCCACGTGTGTGCGGGGACCCAAACACTCAGGCCATCTTTCACTACTTTCCCAGGCCACAAGCAGAGAGCTGGATTTGGAAAAGAAGCAGCCGGGACTTGAACTGATGCCCATATGGGATGCTGGAGCTGCAGATGGAGGCTTAGCCCACTGTACCACAATGCCGGCCCCCATTTTTCTGAATCTTAATTCAAGATGTGTTAGGTCTAATACAGAGCTATAATTTATAGTTTATAGTAATTGGTTAGTTTCTGTTTTCCAGCTCTTCCAGTCCTGAAGCTAAGATCCTTTCTTTGACCTTTTCTGTCCTGCTTTGTGACCTCTAAGTTAATTGCTAAGAAAGTGATCACATCTGCTAATGCTTCCTTGCTGTTCATTTCTGGTTGAGTTCAGTGAGATAGGAGCGTGAGTAGGAGATTGGAAGGAGGAGCAGAATACCAGGGCATTTACTCATCCTCACCCAGTCCTCACTGTTCCCTTCCTGGCAATGACTACTGTAGACGTTAGCCAGTCTCCTCTCCCCTACTTGCTGTTCTTTAATGCTGAATTGAGGTGATGGCTGTTTATTAGTGCTAGTCCTTGGGGACTTACCTCATTATTTGTTATGATTCTCTTAACTGTAACCTCACCTTAATAAAAAGAATTAACTTATCCTCAAATAAACAATTTGAATGTACTATGTGTATCCTGCTTGAATCCTGACTGATAATGAGGGTACTTCAAACAGTACATGAAAAAGTGTACTTTAATGATGAATTTATTTTGTGAAAAAATTGAAATTTACAGGGTTTTTTGGTAAAATGTATTTTTCAGGAATTTTTGGAGATCCCTCTTAAGTAGAATACATAGGATAACTTTAAAAGAATAATAGAAAATTTGAAATTTTTAATTTCTTTTATAATAGTGAGACTATGTATTTTGATATGTATTTAATATTAATATTTAACATGTTTATACAGTTTTTGGTGAGCATACTAAGTAGTGCTTTTCCACTTTTCTAAAGAGGGTTTTTTGTTTTTCTCATATTTTAAAAAATCATCTTATATAATAATATTGTCAAATTTCACATTAAGATTAAATTACTCTTAGCATTTAAAAAAAATCCTTATGGTTTCTGACAATGTTTTTACTTTTAGAAATTCACTTCCTAACCATAGTGCCAACAACATTTGATGTGTATGTGAAAATGAAACTTGATGAGAAACATACTAACCTTCCAAAGTAAGTTCAGAAAGGTTTTCCTGATGCCTTGGGTTGCTTGTCTCTGCCATGAATTATCTCACTTTTCTGCAGCGCTGTGGTTGGTACTTATCAAAAGGTAAGACTCAGATTCATGAACAAAACCACACATCTGCTTGTGCCACTGCCCACCTGTCTGCCCCCAGCTTCTACTACGTCAGGTTGGCTGCTCTTTTGTTCCCCTCTTCAAATATTGCATAGTGCCTATAAGAGGAAGAATATAACTGGAATCCTGCTGTGAAGACTTCAGGAAATGCAGAGAAAGTGTAGAAAGGTGAGAATATTTTTGGAAATAACAAACTGTATCTTATACAGTTCACCCCCTTGAAAATTAGTCTTATATACATCTTCTACTCATATTTAAATGTATTTTGCTTAGCATGGTGTCAGGAAGATGTACTAATTATAAACTCAAAAATGGGAGGTCAAACCTTCATTTTAAGACCCTGTTTTTGTGATGTCTATTAATTTACTAATCCAACCACCATGACTCTTTGATATTATGTAAGTTAATGAACACTGCCACCAACTCACAATAAAAAATTCAAGTGGAATGGACTAAGTTTCTGCAAAGGTTTCTTCAGTTTGTCACAAAGTTACAGTATGTAAGTTCTTACTTTCAATACCAATTTCTTATTCCTCTTTCCTTCAGCTAGACCTTATAGATTAAATCAAATTATTATTGACATTTTGAGTCATAAGTAATTTTAGATATTTGGGGGTGTTGTAGTCTCTGATTTGTAGCACTGGACAAAGGTATTACTAAGAAGTGCAACTAGGAGTGGATATTATGCCACAATGGGTTAAACTGCACTTGGGATGTTCGCATACCATACTGGAGTATCAGTTTGAGTTTTGGCTATTCTGCTAACGCATCCTGGAATGCACCAGATGATGACTCAAGTGTTTAGTCTCCTCCAACAATGTGGGAGATCCAGATGAATTTCCTGGCTCATGGCTTTGATCTGGCCCAGTCTAGTTGTTAGGTGCATTTGTGGAATGAGCCAATGGAGGGAAGAGCGTGTACTTGCTCTCTCTCTCTCTCTCTCTGCCTTTCAACTTGATTAATTTTTAAAAACAGAAGTACAACGAGAAAATCACTTGAATTCTAGAAATTCTTCTTGTTGTTCCCATTTTGTAGTAACAATTCTATTTCCCCTGCATAAACAGGATCAGGATCAATCTAATGTGATTCTCCTTTGTTGCTGATTGATGATCCATAAATGATAATGAGGCAGCTTCAACTTGTAGGTCAGAGCAACTGTTGTGTCACCAGGTAGAGCCATCTTGTTTGGTATCAAAGATCTGTAAATCAGTATTTTCCAAATTTGGGGCTGAGGAAGTATAACAGTTTGACAGCATATTTTGATATTTGCTATTCACTTTTCACTTTCCCTCCCCATTCTTCCCCTCTGTCTCACCTCTGGGCAAGCTGATAAGAAAAGTGCTCCCTCCTTTTGCAGTGGTAGGAAGTTCAAACTGCAAAATTTCCTTCTCATGTGCAGCAATTCTGACCCTACTACCACTCCCCAAACACAGAGACAGCCCTACTCAATTTCCCTTATTTGCTGTCTCAAGCCATGTCGGGTCTATGTATACATTCCCTGCCCTTCCCCGAAAATCCTAGTATGTAAATAATGGACTTGTATATCTGTTTGGTAACTATGTGGTGTTATCAGTTTTGACATATGAAACAAATTTTGGGCAGGGTTCTATCCTGTGTGTGTATGGAGACTAAAGCAGTAAGTAAAAATATTGATTTTTTACTTTGGGTTAATAGTAAGAAATGTCACTCTGTTTCCATGCTTTGGGTCTCAATACATATATTTTGGCAATGAGAAAAGCAACTCTTTATTTCTTGTTACTCTCTGAAACATAGGGAGTTATTGAATTATAGCCTCCCAGATATTAAATGAGTTGTTGACACCCAGGCAGCTCCATGATTGATATCAATAGATCATGTATCATTCTATAAGGAATGTTGTTCATGTGTCTTCTTTTTGAAACCTTACAACTTTTTTATTTTTTTTTTTTTAAATTTACTGAACTGGCTAAGGTCTCTGGAACAATGATGAATAGAAATAATGGTGGCAGGAACTGCGGCTCACCAGGCTAATCCTCCGCCTAGCGGCGCCGGCACACCAGGTTCTAGTCCCGGTGGGACACCGGATTCTGTCCCAGTTGCCCCTCTTCCAGGCCAGCTCTCTGCTATGGCCCGGGAAGGCAGTGGAGGATGGCCCAAGTGCTTGGGCCCTGCACCCGCATGGGAGACCAGGAGAAGCACCTGGCTCCTGGCTTCAGATCAGCGCGATGCGCCGGCCGCAGCGCGCCAGCCGCAGTGGCCATTGGAGGGTGAACCAACGGCAAAGGAAGACCTTTCTCTGTGTCTCTCTCTCTCACAGTCCACTCTGCCTGTCAAAAAATAAATAAATTAAAAAAAAGAAATAATGGTGTTAAGGGCCAGTGGGATGTTGTCACCTGCAATGCTTGCATCCCATATGGGTGCTGGTTCAATTCCTGGCTGCTCCAGACTGATCCTGCTGATGTATCGGGAAGAGTAGCAGAGGATGGCCCAAGTACTTGGGTCTCTGTCACCCACAAGGGAAACCTGGAAGAAGCTCCTTGCTCCCGGCTTTGGTCTGGCCCAGCCCTGGCTGTTGCAGCCATTTGGGGAATGAGCCAGTAGATGCAAGATATCATTCTCTTTCTCTGCCTCTCCCTCCCTCCTTCCTTCTCTCTCTCTTCCTCCTTTCAGTGCTCTCTGTCTCTCTCACTCTCTCTCTCAACTAATTAAATAAACCTTCAAATAGTTATATCAGACATCTTTATTTTGTTCTAAACTTAACATGTGGAAAAGAGAAATGTTATTAAGATAGTTGCTGATTTTTTTCTTTAGATTTGCCTTAGAAATGTATCAATAATGATGTCTAGTTCCCATCCATTTTTTTACTATTTATTGATTGTTTTTGTTTTAGTAAATTATATATAATAAAATTTACCATTTTAATCCATTAAGTGTATAGTCCATTGGCACTAAGTACATTCCCATAGTTGCACTTGGGCCATCTTCTGTTGCTTTCCCTTTTGCTATTAGAAGGGAGCTGGATGGTGAGTAGAACAGCTGAGACATGAACCAGTGCCCATATGGGATGCTGGTGTTGAAGGTGGCAGCTTTACTCATTACACCACAATGCTGGCCCCCATCTGCACAATTTTTTCATCTTCCTAAACTCAAACTCTGTACCTATTAAATAGTTATTCTTCATTTCAACTCCTTCTAGTACTTAGTACTTAGCATTTCAGTTTTATGATTAAAGCCTCCAGTCCTCTCCTCATCATAACCAGGAAAAAGAAAGCCCCACACTTGTAACCATGCTTGAATGTTTGTTCCCTTCCAAAATTCAAGTTGAAACTTAGTCCCCAATGCAACAGAATAGAGAAGACTTCAGGATGTGATTAGGTCATGAAGTCTGCATCCTCATGGATGGGACTAGAGTCTTATTTCTGGAAGGAACCACTTGGGTCCCTTTTTGCTCTTTGCTTTCTTCTGTGTGAGGTTAAAACAATAAGACCTGTGCTTTGTTATTGATAGTTTCTTAGTCATCAAGGTCACTAATTTTCTCTTCATTTAAATCTCATTTCCTTATATATTTGACCACTACATCATTAATTTTAGTAATAGCATATTTAATGTAGAATTTTCAGTTGTTGCTTTTTCAAAAAGTGTTGAAAATGTGCATTTTTAAAATCTTTAAGTTCTTTGCTGAAATGCTTAAACTTGTCTTCTATCTCCACTAATCACAGTTATTTTATGACATGTATATATTAGTTCTACTATCTGGAGTACCTGAGAGTCTATATTTGTTTAATATTGTTTTGTTTTGTTCCCCATTCATATGTCATGTCTTCTCATGACTTCAGATATCTTTGATTGAATGCTGGACATTGTAATTACAATACCATTTTTAGAAATAATTATTAAGATGTCAGATAATGTAATATTCTTTTGTTAAAGATGTATTTATTTATTCAAAAGAGTTATACAGGGAGAGGAAGAGACAGAGAGAGGGAGGGAGGGAGGGAGAGGGAGAGGCAGAGAGAGAAAGAGAGAGAGAGAGAGAGATACTCTATACACTGGTTCACTCCTCCAAATGGCCACAATGGGCAGGGCTGGGCCAGGCTGAAGCCAGAAGTCAGGAACTTCTTCTGTATCTCTCACATGAATGTAGGGGCCCAGGTTTTTAGGCCATCTTCCACTGCTTTTCCATTGTCAGGGAGCTGGATTGGAAGTGGATAAGCCAGGCCCAAACCGGGTCCCATATGGGATACTGGTGTTGAAGGCAATAGCTTTACCTGCTATGCCACAATGCAGGCCCCAAGATAATGTAATATTCTTTCAGAGGGAATTCTTTAACCTCTTTATGTACCTGAGAATATTAGAAATATATGAATACCCTAACCCTGTTTCAGTATGTGGGATGATTTTGGACCACAGTTGTAACTCAAAGCAGTGTTATAGTCAAAGGGCTATTTACTTCTATTTGTATTCACTCATGTGAAAGAACACTTAATTTTTAAATTCAATCAAATCAATTAATATGAAAGACAGAGTGACAGAGAGAGAGGTCTTCACTGGTTTACTCCCAAATAATAGCCATGACATGGTCAGGCCAAAGCCAGGAACCAATAACTCCAAGTCTCTTATGAGGGTAGTAAGACCTCAAGTATGTGGGCAATCATCTGCTGCCTACCAGAATAACTTGCAGGAAACTGGAATCAGAACCAGAAGTGAGACTATATAGAATATAGATATCCCTAGGGGTAGATTATGATAGATAATGCCTGATCCAATATAGAGTATTTTAATGCCTCAACTCTAAATAACAATTATTTAAAGTGCCTTATAGCTATCATATTTTTCCATATTCTTTTTCTTTTCCTCATTCCATAAGCTACCAATTTCTAGCTATTTCTTTTAGCTATCTCTTAGTTTTACAAAGAAATTCACTTCAGAGTGGCCCCATGTACCTGGATCACCTCATCCCTATAATTTATTATTGTGTTGTCTATTTGATTCTTCTATAACCTCTTTTAGTTATTGTATTTAGACTTTTATTTGAGTAAATATTGCTTTCAATTTCTAAGTCTGTCATACTAAATTCAGAAGTCTTTAATTACACTGTCTTAGAACTCTTTGTTCTTTGTATCATAGTCCATCTGTGCAATAGAACAAGATACTTTAGATTGGGTAATTTATAAATAATATGACCTTATCTTTTACAGTTATAAATGCTGGTCAGTGTTGGGTCAAGGCCCTGGTAGGTTCAGTGTCTGATGAGGGTCTACTAATGGCTGCTTTCTCTGAAGGGGAACTAATTCTGTGTCCTTGGGATAAATTTGGGTTGAAAGGACAATAAGGGCAATCAACTGCTTCCCATCTTTATTATATGGCATTAGTCCCATAAATGAAGTAAAAGTCCTCAGAATGTAATCACTTCCTAAATGCCACAACTCGTATTTTAGCTTTTAGGATTAAGTTTCAACATGGAGGGGACACAAATATTCAAACTGTTTACTTCTGATGCTGAAATATTTTAGAATTATAAATCTCTTGGACTTGAGGCCATTTCCACAATTATTTTATTACAAAATAAACTCCCTCATCAGAAACAATGCTGACTAAAATGTCAGGATGATGAATAAGGTGTTAAATAAATATATGGATGGTGATATTGGCAGGATTTTTAGAGGTAGAGAATATATATTAGGAATAAGTGTATATTTTATTGACGACAAATTGCTGCTCTTGCCATGTGGAAATATCGCAATGTGATCAATCTTAATTTGCCACTAGTTGGCTGTTTTTTCTCTCAAGGGAATGGTGCCATATCAGGGAATCAACAGTATTCTCTGTTGTTTACATATTGGATATGCAGTAGCAATGTTGGCCAAGTAAATGTTGGTAGGACAAAGACTATGCAATCATTTTACCCCTGCTACCATGGATTTGTTTTCCATGTGCTTATTTAGTGAGACCAGGTCTGTAGGGAAGGAGCCAGACTACCCTCCATTAAATATATCATTTTGTCTACCTGATCACTGAGAGCTTGTTTTTTAGAAGATGAATTTCGATAATCAATCTGATTGCAATTAAAGATTTTTACACTCAGTTCTTATATTGACCATCAGTTCATATATCTTACACTCTAACGTTATTCCTTCCAAATCTGTGACAATCAGCAAAGCCATTAACTACTTCCCACTATCAGTATAGCTGCAAAATTTCAGTTATCTCTTATTTCAGGGAAAATCGACATATTTATTGCTCAACACTTTCTCCATGGGAAATATTTCTTTACCCACTGTCATTCAGGGACAACTCTTTGAGGAACTATGTGAATAATCAGTATTGTTTTAGATTGTGTAAACATAACCATCATAAGAAAATCATAAATAAATCCCCAGATTTTTTATTCCCCATTTAATTGGTCATAAGAAATTATACATGAAAGCATAGGTTTGGGTTAATGTAGAAGTAATCATTGAAAAATAGTAGATCCTATGGGAGTGTGAACCACTGCCTATGAGGCTTTTTTTTTTTTTTTGTCTTGAGAAAGACCTCAGTCCTTATTTTTTTGCAGTACTCATACTTGGTAATGGAGTATTTAACCTTGTGTCTTCATATATCAGATTATGCCCATTTTCTGATAGGCCAATCGAAAGGTCAGTTTGTGACTAATTGTCAAATATTCTGTTGCTTTCAGTCCCTAACTGAATTTAGCCAAAGCTGTTTTTGCTGTTGTTAAAAGGATAACATTTTTTTAGAAGAAAACCTGCCTTCCTATACCTGGGCAATGTTTGTGTCATTAGGGCTTTTAAGTGCTTTGTATACCAACCATATGCCACAGACATTTGGAGCATCATTTATCTGGTTCATAAAGCTGATGTAGATTAATATTTTTCAGTCTCCTGGACTTACTCTTGGATCCACAAAAATTGGAAACCTTATAGTTTATTTGGTAAATGGGTCAATTTGGTACATTATATTGAATAATATATAATGTCCCCAAACCAGAGAGTTATACCTAATTCTATTTTAAAATATTTATTGGGGCTGGCACTGTGGTATAGTTGGTAAAGCCGCCACCTGCAGTTCTGCCATCCCATATGGGTTCCAGTTTGAGTCCCGGCTGCTCCACTTCCAATCCAGCTCTCTGCTGTGGCCTGAGAAAGCAGTGGAGAAAGGCCCAAGTCCTTGGGTCCCTGTACCCATGTGGAGACCCAGAAAAAGCTTCTGGCTCTTGGCTTCAGATCGGCCCAGCTCCGGCCATTGTGGCCACTTGGGGAGTGAACCAGTGGATGTAGGACCTCTCTCTCTCTCTCTCTCCCTCTCTCTCTCTCTCTGCCTCTCTGTAACTCTGCCTTTAAAATATTTATTTGTAAAGATTTATTTATTATTTTGAAGTAAGAGTGATGGAGAGAGGGAAAAGGAGAGAAGGAGGTAGAAGATGGAGAGAGAGAGAAAGAGAGAGAGAGAGAGAGAATCTTCTGTTCATTCATTCACTCCCCAAATGGCCACAACAGCTAGCTATACCCAGACCAAAGGCAGGAGCCAGGAACTCCATCCAGGTGTCCCATGTGGGTTACAGGAGTTCATATACTTGGGCTATCTTCTGCTGCTGCCTTCCTTTTTTTTTATTTGGCAGGTGGAGTTATAGACAGTGAGAGAGAGACAGAGAGAAAGGTCCTCCCTCCATTGGTTCACCCCCCAAATGACCGTTATGGCTGTCGCTATGCTGCTAAGACCAGGTGCTTCCTCCTGGTCTCCCATGGGGTGCAGGGCCCAGACACTTGGGCCATCCTCCACTGCCCTCCCGAACCACAACAGAGAGCTGGACTGGAAGAGGAGCAACCGGGACTAGAACACGGCGCCCATATGGGATCCCAGGACTGCAGGCGGAGGATTGACCAGGTGAACCATAGCGCCAGCCTCTGCTGCCTTCTTCTGCAGGAAGCTGGATTGGAAGCTGGGGCTCCAATTGCCACTCCCATATAGGATTTCAATGTTGCAAGTGATAGCTTAACCCGCTGCTCTACAACTCTGTCCCCAAGTTTTGCTCAAATCTTAGCCCCCTGCCCAAGCCTTTATTTTTATCATTTGCTTTTCTTAGAGACAATCTCAACATAACTTAAACAACCAAACTCATAGAACCATTTCTAGGTTGGTTGATAGTAATTTTCACTTTCTTATAAGCATTTTTTTACCAAGTAAAGTACTATATCATTTCTTCCTGACATTGGTCCAGTTAGCATGTGACCAACATCAAAATGAAATTATGTCTAAATTGATATCAATGTGATCATAGCATACTCAGCCTAGTCTAGGACAGTGATGGGGAAGACCTTCACCTTCACCTTAGGTGCTGGCATCCCATATGGGCACCGGTTCATGTCCTGGCTGCTCCTCTTCCAATCCAGCTCTCTGCTTTTGACCTGGGAAAGCAGTAGCAGGTGGCCCAAATACTTAGCACCCTCTACCCATGCAGGAGACCTGGAAGAACCTCCTGGTTCCAGGCTTTGGTCTGGTTCAGCTCTGGTCATTGTGGCCATTTGGAGAGTGAATCAGCACATGGAAAATTCTCTCTCTCTCTCTCTCTCTGCCTCTTTGTATCCTTGCCTGCCTTTCAAATAAATAAATAAATCTTTTTTTAAAAAAAGGATAGAGTGTTAGTGAATTAGAGTCCTCATCTGGTTACGTGATGAAATTGTCCTTTTATTTAATATAAATTTGCCATTAATAAGAAAGTTAAGTAGAGATATAATCAATCCAAATATTCACTATTTAAAAAAATTTCATAATTTCTTTGAGTTTTGAAATGACTGGATAATGTCTTGAATTAAATTGGCTGTTTTGATAGAGTGTATTCTATTGGTTCTACATTGACATTTAAATCAGGACTATAGTTTTATGGGTCATAAGAGTGATGTTGAAGTTCTATAAGCTACTAAGTATTTCTATTATAAATGTGCATTCTGGACCCACTTGTGCCAACACTAAACTTATTACCCATTACCTGACTTATTACAAACTTCCATTTGGGTGTTGGACCACAGAAGTATTTTGTTAGGACAAATTCAGGTGTGCTTCCTTGGTACCATTATTTGCCTAAAATGGTCCCTTAGGATTTCTAACATTGTTTATTAGCACTGAATTGTCACAGCTTTGGTTTACCTGAAAAGTCTTTATTTTGTCTTAATTTTAGAATATGTTTGAGGAGTCTCAAATTATGAACTGACTTTTCTCAACAGTTGACAAATATTGATCTTTTATTCTGGCCCAGAGTTGTTGATGACAAATCTGCTCTAAAAGCTCATTTCCTTCCATTACTCACAAGGTTCTTTTTTCCTTTATTTTGTGTCCTTCAGAATTTTATCTTTATCGTTTTTGATGAAATGATTCATGAATCTGAGAATATTTGTAGATTTTATGTTCACTTATTTTTATTTCATTTGAAATATAAAAACTTGGAGACAGAAAGGAAGGGGTTAAGAGGGAGAGAGAGAGGGAGAGAGAGGGAGATCATCTGTTGCCAGTTCATTCCCCAAATGCATGCATGGGCAGAGGCTGGGTCATGTTGAAGCCAGGAGCCTGGAACTCAGTCTGAGTCTTCCATGTGTGTGGCAGGGACCTAAGTCACCTGCTGCTTCCCAGGGTGTACATCAGTAGGTAGCTGGAATCAAGTGCAGAGCTGAGACGCAAAACTGTGCACTTTGACAGGATGCGGGCATCCCAAGTGACATCTTAATCACTGTTCCGAATGCCTGTCAGGGATTTTGTGTTTTAATTCCTGCTTGGAATCTCTGTACTCTTGGTGTAAGTTTTCTGTCATTGAATTCTGCATCTTTATCTTTTCAAACATCAATTCCTGGTCCTCTCTTTTCTAATTACATATATGTTGATCCATTTATAATTGACTTGGACTCTGTGTCTGTTTTGAAACTACTTTTTTCTCTTTGTTTCATTTAAGATAATTTATTTTAATATACATTTAAGCTTATTATTTTATTTTTCTTCAGTAAATTTCAAAAATTTGAAAGCTATTTTGAAAATGTTGTAGGAATTCTTCATAACTTATGTTGTTATTTTTACATCTAACACTTTTTTTTTTGTTTTCATTTTTCTGCTGAAATTTCACATCTGTTCATGTGTGGATCTTTGTATCTTTCCATTAGATCCTTTAACATATTATTCATAGCTATTTTTATACATTTGAGTCATTTCAACAACTGCTTCTACCAATTATTTCCTTTCTAGTCAACACCTCTAATACTCCCTTACCCAATTCTGTTCTATGGTTCATAATTTTTATGGAATGCTGGATATGTAGAGAAAATAGTAGAAAATGAGGTAATTAGTACATATGCCTGGACAATGTGGGTGTGTCTACTTATGTCAGATTGGCAGTAAAATGAGTTGCATCAATCTGGTCAGTAGATGAGTTCTGGATTTGAGTTTTGTTGTGGTATAGAACTCTTTATGCTCCATTGCTCTTTCAGTATTAGGCTGTTGTTACCTTGTTTTTATTGGCTCAAGAGTACGAGAATTTTTCTGTTTTCCTTTTCAGCCCTCAGCTTTCAGCAATTCTCGTATATTGGCATCACAGAGATAATTTCTCTCCATGTTCTTGTCTCTTACTCAGTAGAGATTGCTACTAGTTATCACTTAGTATTAGGCTCATGGTGTGGGGAAGAAAGTTCCTAGTTCAGCTTATGAATTAGGCAGGCTTTTTAACCTAGGTGTGAGGGTGAAACCTTATCACTCCTGCCTCTTCGCTCTCTGTCCAATTCTGCCTTCTGTCTGCTGCAGGAGTTTAGAGATGGATTTCTACCCCTTCTTGAATTTTCACAAACCTGTTCTTTGTACTGTTGGAAGATGTGCAGCCTACCTGGTTTTATTTGTTTTTATTTTTGTTCTATTGACTTCTGCTCCAAGGAAAGTTGGTTTTTGCTTTTACCTTTCCAACAGTAGCAGTGGCTCTGTCTCATTCACAGGAGTAGAAAGAACAATTTTCTGTCCATTGCTCAATGATGGGTGTTGTGCACCCAGTGTTTCTGGGTTTGAGAGACTTTGCTTTCCCTCCCACTGTGGCTCAAACTTTTTGTCTGGTATGAGACACTCTTTCTGGGAAGTGTTTTGTTCTGCTACTTGGTGGCAGCTGGTTGTATCCTTCTCTCCTCATCACCAAGGTGACTCCTTCTGGCCCCCTTCCTTGTACCCAGTCTTTTAAGACAGGAAACAATGCCCAACTGAAAGGAAGAGCTTTCAGTGATTTGAAAACCTTTCATTATTTGTGTAGGACTTCTCAGTTATGTTCTAAATTGACACACTAACCATAGTCAATCTAACTTTTAACTACTTTCTTGCTATCTGCTTCTAAGGCAGCCACCTCTTCTTCTCATTTTGCCAAAAGGAAAACAGCACATTTTGCTGTCTCTTCTAGGGAATTGTCACTTTTTTGTATCTACTTTCCTTGGTTGCCTATATTCTCCATGTCTCTGATGAGTTTAAGGAAAGTTAAGCTTTTGTACCTCAATTTTAGGTTGGTTGTTACTTTTTGCTGCTTTGTACTAGCAGTAAAGATTTGAATTTTCACCCTGACTGTTGATGAGCAACTTGATATGTTATCCCTCTTAGTATTTTTTTGTTTGTTCTACTTAATTAATACTTTTGGTTGAATACTGTAATCAATACACAATTCTTCTTAAGTGCTGAAACTTAACTGAAAAGTGATTGCTGTTAAATGTAAGAGTGGGAATAAGAGAGGGAAGAGATGTGCAATTCGGGACATGCTCAAGCTGACTTACCTCAAACGGTAGAGTTAGAAACATACCAGGGGATTCCAATCCAATCCCATCAAGGTGGCATGTACCAATGCCATCTCACTAGTCCAAGTGATCAATTTCTGTTCACAATTGATCATAATGATAGGACTAAGAATAAAGGGATCACAGAAACAAGACTAGTGTCCAAAAATACTTACTGATAGAATAAAAAAGGGAGAGAATGATCCAACATGGGAAGTGAGATACACAGCAGACCCATAGAATGGCAGATGTCCTAAACAGCACTCTGGCCTCAGAATCAGCCCTTAAGGCATGCAGATCCGGCTGAAAAGCCCATGAGAGTATTTCAGGCATGGAAAGCCAAGACACTCTGGGGAAAAAAAAAAAAAAAAACTAAATGAAAGATCTCCGCGAGTGAGATCCCAGTGGAAAGAACGGGTCATCAAAGAAGGAGGTACCTTTCTCTGAAGGGAGGAGAGAACTTCCACTTTGACCATGGCCTTGTCTAAAAATTATCAGAGTCAGTGAACTCAGGGGGCTTCCATAGCCTTGGCAGCTCATGACAAGAGCCTAGGGTGATTACTGAGGCCATAAACAAGAGTGTCAATTTGTTAAGTCAACAATAGGAGTCACTGTGCACTTACTCCTCATGTAGGATCTTTGTCCTTAGTGTGCTGTACATTGAGATTGAATGCTATAACTAGTACTCAAACAGTATTTTTCACTTTATGTTTCTGTGTGGGAGCAAACTGTTGAAATCTTCACTTAATGTATGCTCAACTGATCTTCTGTATACAAAGAGAATCGAAAATGAATCTTGATGTGAATGGAAGGGGAGAGGGAGTGGGAAAGGGAAGAGTTGCGGGTGGGAGGGACGTTATGGGGGGAAGCCATTGTAACCCATAAGCTGTACTTTGGAAATTTATATTCATTAAATAACAATTTAAAAAAATATTTTCTTTATTCATTTATTTGAGAGAGATTTTTATTCACTGGTTCACCCCATAAATGCTTGCAATGGTTGGGACTGGGCCAGGCCAAAGATAGGACTCTGTCAGAGATCAATCCAGATCTCTCACATGGGTAAAGCAGGGTCCCGAGCACTTGTACCATCACCTGTTTCTTCCCAAGGGGTTCATGAGCTGCAAACTGGATTGGGAACAGAGCCAACATAAACAGAGGCACTTAAATATGGGATAAGGGGATCTCCAATGGGGCCTTGGCTGCTGGGACAAATGCCTGCCCCTCAGTCAGATTTTTGACAAAGGAAATTAGAGGCTAAGAGAACCATTGGGAAATTTGGAAAGTATAAAAAGCATGGAAACTTAAGGATTATAGGAAAGCTGTTTCCAATGGTCTTATCTGTGATTGCACTGTAGGAGATTGTTCTCAATAGGGCATCCAGAATCTATAGGCTTCTCTCCAAGTCAGCAAGTTGATGATACCTGTGCATCTACATGCAGTTGCCACTTAATAATAATCTCTTTTACCTTTCCAAGCCCATATGAGAAAATCTTGGCAGAATCCATCCATAACTTTACTGACAAGAGAACCTTGAATGTAGGGTTTTCAAGATTTAAATTCTGTATACAGCAAAGAGCTTGGGATGATATGAAGCATACTGAATATCAGTAAATTGTAATTTATAGTAAAAGCAAAAATATGCACTTCTATAGTCAATCTTTTGCATAAGCGTTATATGTATTATAATCCTTAAATTATATTTATAGGGAACTCTAATAGCACTGCAAATATCATAGGGTAAATCATTTTATATTTTAAAAGTACAAAATTAAATCTCCAAGGGAAACTAATGCTAAGCAATTATTAAAATTAATCTTTGCTTGACAAGCACCATAATAGTATATAGATTATATAACTTGCTAGCTATAAGCACTTACCCTTTTTTAAAAATGAAATAGATTATCAAATGCTTTATTTTAGATGTACAAGTTAAGTTGCTATTTCTGTGGGTTAAATATTATAATTTTCCAGAAAATTTTTCACTGAGTCAATCCTATGAGATCAAATATATCATTCTAATTAATGTACTCTGAGTTCTTCAAAATATACCTAAAGATGAAATACTACTCAATAATAAACATGAATTAACTATTAATGCGTGTAATAACATGTATCTATAATATTTCATGTTTATGAAAGAAGCCAGATATAAAAAAATATATGCTATGTGATTGGATCCATATTAAATTCAAAATGTGACTACTTTTCTGTGACAGAAAACAGATCAGTGGTTGCCTAGGACAGGAGATTAATGGAATTGACTGAGAAGGCGAATGAAGGAATATTTGAGGTGATAGAAATATTCTATGTTTTATTTTGGTTGTAGATATATCAGTGTATAAATTTATCAAGACATTAAAATGTGCTCTTAAATGTGTGCTTTTGGGTAATTTATACTTCAAGGAAAGACATTGAACATAGATAAACAACAAAAAACCTATCAGATTGGTGTGTGGGGGTAAAAGTGAGTTTCATGGGGGAAGAGAAATTTATTGAAAACTAAAAGGTCAAAGCCATCAGTGATAGGAGGCAAAATTATGCAGTTTTCAGGAAGCTTCTGTTAGGAAATGTTCCTTATAGTGAAATGTTTATCTTGATAATTGTTATCCTAAATTCTTCTTCTAGAAAAGACAATTTTTAAAATTTCATTGGGACTTGGACTGATAGCTTTACTTTTATTTATTTATTTGTAAAAGTGTATTTAATTTATATTTGAAAGGTGGCAAAACAGAGTTGGAGAGAAGTCATCTGTTCACTGTTTCGTTCTCCAAATGCCCCCAACAGCCAGGGCTGGGAAAGCTCAAAGCAGGGAACCCGGAACACAATCCAGGTCTGCTTTGCGGATGATAGCTACTCAAGTACTTGAGCCGTTATCTGCTTCCCAAAGTGCACATTAGCAGGAAGCTTGAATAGTATAGAGACCCAGGACTCCAACTCACACACTTTCATATGGTAGGGAGACAACCCAAGCAGCATCCTAACCACTGTGCCAAAGGTTCTCCTCTCCTCTCTCCTCTCTCCTCTCTCCTCTCTCCTCTCTCCTCTCTCCTCTCTCCTCTCTCCTCTCTCCTCTCTCCTCTCTCCTCTCTCCTCTCTCCTCTCTCCTCTCTCCTCTCTCCTCTCTCCTCTCTCCTCTCTCCTCTCTCCTCTCTCCTCTCTCCTCTCTCCTCTCTCCTCTCTCCTCTCTCCTCTCTCCTCTCCCCTCTCTCCTCTCTCCTCTCCTCTTCATTTATTTATTTATTTATTTGAAAGGCAGAGTTACAGAGAGACAGAGACAGAGGCAGGGAGAGAGAGAGAGAGAGGTCTTCCATCTGCTGGTTCACTCCCCAGATGGCTGCAATGGCCAGACCTGTGCCAATCAGAAGCCAGGAGCCAGGAGCTTCTTCCAGGTCTCCCATATAGGAGCAGGGGCCCAAGGACCTGGGCCATCTTCTACTGCTATCCCAGGCCATAGCAGAGAGCTAGATTGGAAGTGGAGCAGGCAGAACTTGAACCGGCGCCCATATGGGGCTTTACCCGCTATACCACAGCACCGGCCCCTACTTTTCCTTTTATAGCCAACATTAACCTGCATTCTAAGCATCAGTTAAACAAGGACAGGATTTTTTTTATGTATGTGTGAATTTAGCATAATTCATTGGAAAAAGTAGAGACAGAAATCCCTACACCTGATCAACTATGCACGTATCCCAGTAAAGGAATGACAGCCCAGTATGCATTCATACTGGGGTTTTATGGACATGAACGTGGGCCCCCATTTCTTCTCCCCTCCTCCCTATTCTGGTAAAGTCTTGGAGGGGGATTTTTGGGTTTTGTAATTCTCCTAAACAAACCCCTCTGGACAACACTGGTTATCAAGGTTCTTATCTATTGAGAGAAGCAAAAACTCCTTCAGTCTAGTAGTGTCAGCTGCATCACTCTTTCAATTTAGTGAATTCCTTTTGATGAAGGACAGGCAAGGACTCCTTGTGCTAAGGGAGACAAAAGGTTGTTCAGGACTTGTTTCCTTGTCCATTACACTTAAATTTATTTTTTTAAACTTCTCATTTTCTTAGGCCTCTCTTACACACATAGGCTAATATCTACCTAGCTGTCTCATTAACATTCCCCCTTCAAGAGAAATAACTCATAATCTTATGGGGAGGGGGACATGGATGAAGATCTTAATTTCTGTGTCTTTTTCAAGCTGACATATGGGCATAGAGGTGTTTTATGGGTATTCTTCTCCTGATATCTGTTATATGGTGTTTGAGGGTAGCCTTAGAAAAGATTGTCTTGTAAGATCCAGGACTGTTCACATCATCTGGTGGGAAAGGCTGGAATCCTGCCTTACAACCATCTAGAATTGAGTGTCTTTTATTGTTAGAAACAAAATGAACAGGGAAATTAAAGACACATAGCATAAAGATAAACAGTAATGAAGGTCAATATCCAGAATTTCCACGACCAGACACTAGGCCAAAATTCTCAGTTTTGTTCAATCTGGTCCTGGAATTATCTGGCCCTGTCCAAGAAAGTGTGTACATGGTTTTGTACCTGTATAGTTTGACCCAAAATCATTTTTGATGCATGACATAAACACCTCCTTGGGCAGAAATTAGGATGTTTGCCTGCCTGCTTTGAAGTGCTGGGTTTAGCAAGCCCAGAACAGGGATCCTACTGTTCCCCTAGGGCCAGTCTGTTCCTGGGGCATGAGAATGAGCTCTAAATAGTTTACTTCCTGAGAGACCAGTTGTGTGTGTGTGAGTGTTTGTGTGTGTGTATGTGTTTCTTGGACACCCACTAGCCTCATTCTGTTAGGAAGTTAAGGGTGTGTTAGATGTGCAAAATTGTAGTCTCTCAAGAGATAGATTGATTAAATTTTTCCAAGAGGGCCTTCCCAAATAAGTGCAACACCGCCTATAACTCCTTGTGGCCACACTGTCCAGATTAGGTGTTGCTTTATACCCCGTTTGTTAAAGGCTTTTAAAGGCAAATAGAAACTGACACGAGGAGTTTGATAATACTCAGGTGGGTGTTAAGGCCTGAGCAGGTATATGTGAGGCCAGATCTATCTATATCTTCGTATGGGGTACTAGAAGACACATTACAAGGAGGTGTGAACTTGCTTAGGGAAGATACCCTGTTGACTCCCATTACTTGGCTGGCCTAAATAGGAGGTTAGTAGGCAGCATCTCTAAAAGAAAATTTACAGTCCTGCTTGCAATGATACTGACCCTACACCATCCCCTCAATAGTGATAGTTACTTCGGAAACGAGGCAGAGTGAAGGGCCTTTTCAGCTTAATAAGGGCCAACAGAATTTGCAGCTCTGACCAGGAAGTCTTTCAACACCAGGCCAGTTCTATTTTCAGTGGCCCAGCTCTTGGCAGAGTTGACTGGGCTTTTAGGAAGCTGGCTTCTCTCATGACAGCTGTATGCCTAATTCCCAGGCTTCCCACATCAAAAACAGGTGCTAGAGCCGGCGCCGTGGCTCAATAGGCTAATCCTCCACCTTGCGGCGCCGGCACACCGGGTTCTAGTCCCGGTTGGGGCGCCGGATTCTGTCCCGGTTGCCCCTCTTCCAGGCCAGCTCTCTGCTATGGCCAGGGAGTGCAGTGGAGGATGGCCCAGGTGCTTGGGCCCTGCACCCCATGGGAGACCAGGAAAAGCACCTGGCTCCTGGCTCCTGCCAGGATCAGCGCGGTGCGCCGGCTGCAGCGGCGGCCATTGGAGGGTGAACCAGCGGCAAAGGAAGACCTTTCTCTCTCTCTGTCTCTCTCTCTCACTGTCCACTCTGCCTGTCAAAAATAAAAAAAAAAAAAAAAAATAAAAAAAAAAAAAAAAAAAATAAAACAAAAACAGGTGCTATTTGGGGAAGTTTTGTGCTTGTCAGATCTCCTTAAAAGCAAACACTAAGAACACAGACTTTGTGAGTTGTGATTTTAGTGATCCTTATACTGTTTATCATATTTTCCAAAACTGTCAGGTGTTAAATTATAATACACAGCTAAGTTCACTGTTCATTTTCATACCATACAAGCTTGGAAGAAAACCCTAGCCTTGCCATATAATAGCTTTGTGATGTTGGCCTAAGTATTTAAATTTTAAATTTGTTTCCATTATTCATTGGGAAATGAGAGAAATTAATCTCATTATTAAATTAGGCAGCATACAGCAAACACGTAACACAGGGTTGGGCTTTCAGTGCAGCAGTAAAGACACTATTTGGCATATCTGCATCTCAAATTGGAGTTCTGTGTTCTCATTCTGGCTCTGCTCTTGATTTCATTCTCCTGTTGATGCATACCTTGAGAGAAAGCAGGTGATGGCTCAAGTACCTGGGTCTCTGCCACCCACACAGGAGACTTGGATTGAGTTCCAAGTTCTTGGCTTTGACCTGACCCAACTTCAGCTACTATAGGCATTTAGTTAGTGAATCAGAGGACAAAAGATCTTTCTCTGCCCTTACCTCTCTACCCTTCAAATATAAAAAATAAATTAAAAAATATCTAACGCAGTGCCTGGCATACAGGCACTATCAAACAGCTGGTCTATTAAATTGTATAATAGAACCAATTTTCAGTTTTTTACTTAATTAATTTTTCTGAATTCATTCATATTTTGTAAGAAAACTTACAAATCAGAAAGGTTTCACCACTTCTGTAATCTTAGCAGCTGTTCAGTATTACCATCGAGACTTTTACTACTCCTTTCTTGTATGACTCCAAATTGATTGTTTAAGTTCTTTTTAATAAGTTCACCTATAAAATTAAAGTGTAGTGTTCTTCATTTTGGCAACTTAGTACATCAGATCAAGTAGTTAGTTATACTATCATTTCAAATTCAAGTGTAGATGGGATCAATAAAGAATTTTTAAATGGAAAACTTCAACACATTGAGCACAAAATACATTGCAAAATGTTAAAATTGAAAAGACATTTAGAGGTGCCAACATTGGGGTGTAGCAGGTTGAGCTACAGCTTATGACCCTGGCTTCCGAGAGTGCCAATTCAAGTTCTGCTCCTCGCTTCCAGTCCACCTCCAGATTAACGCCTCTAGGAAAGCAGTGGAAGATGGCCCAAGTACTGGGGCCCCTGCCATTTGTGTGGAGGGACTGTATGCAGTTCCTGGCCACTGGCTTTGGCTCAGCTCAGTCTCAGCCATTGAACCACTTAAGGAGTAAACCAATAGGTAGAAGATCTTTCACCCGTCTCATAACTTTGTGTTACTCTGTCTTTCAAATAAATAACTCTTTTTAAAAAGAAAGGACAGTCAGAAATCAGATATTCAAATATATTGATTTTACAGATGATTAACTATTTGAATAAATAGATTAAATATTTATCTAAGGCAATTGAAGTAATTAATGATGGCCTAGATCTTTAAAACATGACATTCTGTGGGGAGCAACTTGGACTAGACTGTTACTCGAATTAAGACTGATTCTATGCATCTGCTCTCCCACAATATGGCGCTGGGAGAGAAGGAAACTTCTACACAGCTGCCTCCAGTTCAACCAATAAACAGCAGGACCTGCTCCTGATTGGAGGAGAGCAGCGTACTCGGCGTGTGGGTAGCAGAGTTGAGATTGGTGGAAGAGGACTATAAAGGAGGAGAGAGACAACATGCACCAGGAACATCTATCTGAAGGAACACCTGAGCAGCCCCTGAGAGAGCCGGCTGGCGGTGTGCTGCTCCCCCGCGGAAGTGGGGAAAGTGGCAGGGGGAACCGCCCTTCCACGGAGGTGGAAGGGATGGTAGCCAACCCGGGAAGAACCAGCAGCAAACCTGGGGAGGGCCGAGCAGACCAAAGAACAATGCAGGGTCCTGTGTCGTTCCTCCACGAAGAGGGGGAGCGACATAATGGTGCCGTGACTCGGATAGGAAGCCTAGGCAGGGTTTAGTGTCGTTCCTCCATGAAGAGGGGGAGTGACACATTCAAAGCCAGTTAGTGTATAATTTGAATTACATTTCTATCACTAACTATATCTGTGGGGACATGGGAAAACTGTGTAAAATTCCTTAACTTTATTTTTTATATAAATGAGATTAGTTAACACATAGGATGTCACAAGAATAAAAATAACATAACCAAGTAATATGCCTATGTAACGCCTGGCATATAGTAGGTGCTCAAGTAATGTTTTTATAACTTTTATTTAATGAATATAAATTTCCAAAGTACAGCTTATGGATTACAATGGCTTTCCCCTCCCATAAATTCCCTCCCACCCACAACCCTCCCCTCTCCTGCTCCCTCTCCATTCCATTCACATCAAGAGTCATTTTCAATTATCTTTATACACAGAAGATCAATTTAGCATATATTAAGTAAATATTTCAACAGTTTGCACCCACACAGAACATAAAGTGTAAAATACTGTTGAGTACTAGTTATATCATTAAATCACAATGTACAGCACATTAAGGACAGAGATCCTACATGAGGAGTAAGTGCACAGTGACTCCTGTTGTTGACTTAACAAATTGACACTCTTGTTTATGGCCTCAGTAATCACCCTAGGCTCTTGTCATGAGTTGCCAAGGCTATGGAGGCCTTTGACAGAGTGTCTTGTCTTTCCATACCTGAAATACTCTCATGGGCTTTTCAGCCGGATCCTAATGCCTTAAGGGCTGATTCTGAGGCCAGAATGCTGTTTAGGACATCTGTCATTCTATGAGTCTGCTGTGTATCCTGCTTCCCATGTTGGCTCATTCTCTCCCTTTTTTATTCTATCAGGAAGTATTTTTGGACACTAGTCTTGTTTATGTGATCCCTTTGACTCTTAGTCCTATCAGTATGATAAATTGTGAACAGAAATTGATCACTGGGACTAGTGAGATGGCATTGGTACATGCCACCTTGATAGGATTGAATTGGAATCCCCTGGTATGTTTCTAACTCTACCATTTGGGGCAAGTCCAATTGAGCATGTCCCAAATTCTTCATCTCTTCCCTCTCTTATCCCCACTTTTATATTTAACAGTGATCACTTTTCAGTTAAGATTCAACACTTAAGAACAATTGTGTATTAATTACAGAGTTCAACCCATAGTATTAAATAGAAGAAAAAAAATACTAAGAGGGATAAAGTATTAAGTTGTTCATAAACAGTCAGGGCAAGGGCTGATCAAGTCACTGTTTCTCATAGTGTTCATTTCACTTCAGCAGCTTAATTTATTTTATTATTATTATTTTTTTGGTGCTCAGTTGTCACCTACCCGGGAGAACATATAATATTTGTCCCTTTGGGACTGGCTTAATTCACTCAGCATGATATTTTCCAGATTCCTCCATTTTGTTGCAAATGACCAGATTTCATTGTTTTTGACTGCTGTATAGTATTCTATAGAGTATATGTCCCATAATTTCTTTATCAAGTCTACTGTTGTTGGGCATTTAGGTTGATTCTAGGTCTTAGCTATTGTGAATTGAGCTGCAATAAACATTAAGGTGCAGACCATATTTTGTTTGCCAATTTAATTTCCTTTGAGTGAATTCCAAGGAGTGGGATGGCTGGCTTGTATGGTAGGGGTAAATTCATGTTTCTGAGGGATCTCCAGACTGACTTCCACAGTGGCTTTACCAGTTTGCATTCCCACCAACAGTGGGTTAGTGTCCCTTTTTTCATCATGAAAACTCTAAACAAATTGGGAACAGAAGGAACATTCCTCAATACAATCAAAGCAATCTATGAAAAACCCACGGCCAGCATCCTATTGAATGGGGAAAAGTTGGAAGCATTTCCACTGAAATCCACTTACCAGACAGGGATGACCACTCTCACCACTGCTATTCAATATAGTTCTGGAAGTCTTAGACAGAGCCATCAGGCAAGAAAAAGAAGTTAAAGGGTTACAAATTGGGAAGGAAGAAGTCAAACTATCCCTCTTTGCAGACGATATGATTCTTTATTTAGAGGATCCAAAGAACTCTACTAAGAGACTGTTGGAACTCATAGAAGAATTTGGCTAGTAGCAGGATATAAAATCAATGCTCAAAAATCAACAACCTTTGTATATACAGGCAATGCCATTGCTGAGAAAGAACTTCTAAGATCAATCCCATTCATAATAGCCACAAAAGCAATCAAATACCTTGGAATAAGCTTAACCACGGACGTTAAAGATCTCTATGATGAGAATTACAAAATCTTAAAGAAAGAAATAGAAGAGGATACCAAAAAATTGGAAAAATCTTCCATGCTCATGGATTGGAAGAATCAATACCATCAAAATGTCCTTTCTCCCAAAAGCAATTTATAGATTCAGTGTGATACCAATCAAGATACCAAAGACATTCTTCTCAGATCTAGAAAAAATGATGCTGAAATTCATATGGAGGCACAGGAGACCTCGAATAGCTAAAGCAATCTTGTACAACAAAAACAAAGCCGGAGGCATCACAATACCGGATTTCAGGACATACTACAGGGCAGTTGTAATCAAAGCAGTATAGTACTGGTATAGAAACAGATGGATAGACCAATGGAACAGAATTGAAACACCAGAAATCAGTCCAAACATCTACAGCCAACTTATATTTGATCAAGGATCCAAAACCAATCCCTGGAGTAAGGAAAGTCTATTCAATAAATGATACTGGGAAAACTGGATTTTCACGTGCAGAAGCATGAAGCAACACCCCTACCTACACCTTACACAAAAATCCACTCAACATGGATTAAATACCTAAGTCTATGACCCCACACCATCAAGTTATTAGAGAATATTGGAGAAACCCTGTAAGATATTGGCACCAGCAAAGACTTCTTGGAAAAGACCCCTGTGGCACAGGCAGTCAAAGCCAAAATTAACATTTGGGATTGCATCAAATTGAGAAGTTTCTGTACTGCAAAAGAAACAGTCAGGAAATTGATGTGGTAACGACAGAGTGGGAAAATATATTTGCAAACTATGCTACAGATAAAGGATTAATAACCAGAATCTACAAAGAAATCAGGAAACTCCACAACATCAAAACAAACAACCCATTTAAGAGATGGGCCAAGGACTTCAATAGACATTTTTCAGAAGAGGAAATCCAAATGGCCAACAGGCACTTGAAAAAATGTTCAAGATCACTAGCAATCAGAGGAATGCAAATCAAAACCACAATGAGGTTTCACCTCACCCTGGTTAGAATGGCTTACATACAGAAATCTACCAACAATAATATTAATATCCTTGATATCCAGTGCTTTTCAAACAAAACCAGTTTAGTACTACTAAACATGTCATTGGCTACTCATATTTTCTCTCATATACTCACTTTATCTTGTAATTCCTATTACCATAGTTGATAGTGTCAGAAGTATGTATAAGAGCCAATCATATTTTAAAAAATTATTACTTATTTGAAAGACAGAGTGATAGAGGATGTGGGGATGAGAGAGATATATCTTCTATCCACTGGTTCACTCCCTAAATGGCTACAAAATCTGGACCTGTGCCAGGTGGAAACTAGGAACCAGGAACTCCATCCAGGTCTTCCACATGGGTGGCAGGGACCCAAGTACTTGGGACATTATTTGCTGCTTTCTCAGGTACATTTGCAGGGAGCTAGATTAGAAGAAGAGCAGCTTGAACTCGAACTGGTACTCCAATATGGGATGACAGTGTCAAAGGTGATAGCTTAACCTGGTGTGATACAATGCTGGACCTAGAGACAATTGTATTTACATCTTCAGAATTTGATATGTAAAATGAGCAGAAAAGAACAGACAGAAAAATCAAATCCCATGTGTTGTGTACTTCATCATGGAACTTGTGGTAGGTTTAATGCTGACCCTATAAAGATATCAATATTCTAATCTCTGGAAGCTGTAAATAAACCACATTACATTTACAATTTCTATCAAATTAAGATTCTTGAGGTGATCAGGTTAACCATCTTATCCAGGTGGGTCATTGTAAGTACAACAGTCTTTATAAGAGGGAGGTAAGAAAATCAGAGTGATAATAAGAGATGTGATGTGCAACCATGAGGTTTGAGTGATGTAGAGAAGGGGTCCTGCCTGAGCCAGGGACGGCAGATGGTCTTTAGAAGCTAAAAAAGACAAGCATCTAGAAGGAAGCATTATGATTTTAGACTTTTAACCACCAAATCTGTTAGATGCTAATTTGTATTGCTTTATGCCACTACATTTCTGGTAATTGATTGTATCAGCAATAGGAAACTATTACAGGAATGTTAGAAAACTTGATCTGGGAGCCCCAGTTTCCTTCTTAGAGGTCCCTTGAGTCATCTTGAAGTGCAACATTTCTGATCCAATTTATCTGAGGCCATCATTATTATAGCTCTCTATTGTGTTTCTTTGCAATTCAGCAGCCATCTGTATTTCCACCACCACTTCTCTCAACAGTTTGGGATAGTAAGGGAATGTATTTTCTCTCCTATCAAAACTGAAGTATAAGAATACATTGCCTTTAGCCGTTCATTTGTTAAATTTGTGCTATTGATTAAATAGTCTGAAGTCCTCCCTTTCTCTCTTTCTCTAAAAAGATTTATTTATTTGAAAGTCTGGATTACAGAGAGAGATATTTCATGAGCTGTTTCACTCCCCTGATGGCTGCAATGGCCGGGGCTGGGTCAAGCTGAAGCCAGAAGCCAGGAGCTTCCTCCAGGTGTCCCAAATAGTTTTCAGGGTCCAAACTGCTTGGGCCTGCCTCCACTGCTTTTTTCAGGCCATTAGCAGAGACCTAGATCGGAAATGGAACAGCTGGGACTTGAACTGGTGTCCGGATGGGTTGAGGCATTGCAGGCGATGGCTTTACTCACTATGCCACAATGCTGGCATCAAAAATTTTTCTCTTAAACTGTATATAGAAACAGGAAAATTATCTATTTGTAGATCTATTTATACATATTTTACAATCCCAGAATTATATTTACAATTATGAATACTTAGGATTTAAGAAAGAAAGGGTGAGATGGTTTGTTTAGGAAAATATTTAAAATGAACACATTCTGGATCATTCTTGGAAGTGCAAATTTATAGTAACAATTACCATTTAAGAAGGTCTGTTCAATGGATGGTAGTTTGTATTTTTTTGTTGTTGTTGCTTTGCAACATATTTGAGAGTCTGAGTATTTTCTTCAGACTAACAATTTTGAGAGTGCTGCAGCTTGAATCACTTAGTTATAATGAAACACACAATTAAAATAAAAATAAAGCTATCATAATGGTTATAACTACAAAGAAATGGTTCACAGAGAGAAATGCTATATTTGAAGAAAGTCTAGTTCAATATTCTTTTTTTATAAGTTTTTTTTAAAGATTTATTTACTTATTTGAAAGCCAGAGTTACACACAGAGAGGAGAGGCAGAGAGAGAGAGAGAGAGACCTGCCATCCACTGGTTCACTGCCCAATTGGCCGCAACAGCTGGAGCTGCACCAATCTGAAGCCAGGAGCCAGTAGCTCCTCTGGGTCTTCCATGTAGGTAGGTGCAGGAGCTCAGGGACTTGGGCCATCTTATGTTGCTTTCCCAGGCTATAGCAGAGAGCTGGATCAGAAGTGGAGCAGCCGGGACTAGAACTGGCGTCCATATGGGATGCTGGCACTACAGGCAGTGGCTTTACCAGCTATACCACAGCTCCGGCCCCTCAATATTCTTATGCAACTTTAATATGAAGAAGGATAGAAGATACAGTCATTTCAACATTTCTTTGTGTTTGAGTGACTGTAGATGGAGATTCTCAAAAGTATGTTTTTGTTTCAGGCACTCTGAATTTTGTAACTTTCCCCCAAAGAAGATATAGTTGAGTTACATAGCAATGGGAGGTGTTATGGTATGAACATGTTTTGGCTTCTGAACCCCTGTTGTGGGGAGCAAACCGGACTAGACTGAGTTACTGGAATTAAGACTTATTCTATGCATCTGCTCTCCCACAATATGGCGCTGGGAGAGGAGAAAACAGCTTCTACGCAGCTGCCTCCAGTTCAACCAATAAACTGTAGGACCTACTCCTGATTGGAGGAGAGCAGCGTACTCGGCGTGTGGGCAGCCGAGTTAGGATTGGCGGAGGAGGACTATAAAGGAGGAGAGAGACGGCATGCACCAGGAACATCTATGGGGAACATCTAAGGGAACCCGTGCAGCCCCCGAGAGAACCGGCCGGCGGTGTGCCGCTCCCCTGCGGAAGTGGGGAAAGCGGCCAGGGGGAACTGCCCTTCCACGGAGGTGGAAGGGATAGTAGCCAACCCGGGAAGAACCAGCAGCAAACCCGGGGAGGGCCGAGCAGACGAAAGAACAGCGCAGGGTCCTGTGTCGTTCCTCCACGAAGAGGGGGAGCGACATAATGGTGCCGTGACTCGGATATGAAGCCTAGGCAGGGCTTAGTGTCGTTCCTCCACGAAGAGGGGGAGCGACACCTGTAGGTCTTTAAATGCCATAAGTGAATGGTTTTAAGAGGGTGGAAATTGAATACAATTATAATTGTGAAGTCCACCTGGTGGGCGGTCCTTACCTCACTGAGGCTGTGCCTTAGAAGGTAGATCTCATGAGGGGCTTGGTTATAAAGCAGCCCAGCTCTTCCCTCTGCTACCTGGTTTGCCATGGGATCCTTCCTCTGTACAAGCTCTGCCATGCCATCCACCACCCTCATCGCAGGCTGAATCAAAAGCAGCCCCATCTTTGACTTGAACTCCCCAAACTGTGAGCTAAATATATCTTTTTATTTTTAAAAAGTTAGTTGATTTATGTATTTGGTTATAATAATGAAAAGTTGACTAATACTAGATGAAATGAGAAGTCAGTATCTTGTTAAAGATGATAAAGTTTATATAGAAAAGTGTTTTCTTGATGGGCTGGATTACAAGGATTTAAATATTAACTCAACAGCTCCAACTAGAATAGTTGGTGAGGGGAATAGCCTTAGGAAATTTTAAAACCTCTGGACCCCAGATCCCTGCCAGCAAAACTGGCTTAATTGGTTTGGGTGTGGCTTTACTATGTCAAAGCTCCTTTCCCCCAGGTTGTTGTAATATTCAGACTGCTTTGCCAACCCACCTGCATTTCTCACAGGAATCTAGGAAACTCTTGGATCCATTCTTTTCTATGGCCATTGCTGCCTTCCAATTAAAGTAAAAACTATTTGTCTGAGCCTTGGAAACTTTAGTTGTCAAGATGGCATTATTCCTTCTGAGAAAGACAGATAACTACTCAGCTTAGCCTGCTACACTGAAAATAGCTGTCACAATGATTTCATAAACCAAACATTATCAAAACACTCAAGATCCCTGCCACCAATTTTCTCTCCCCATCACAAAATACCTTAACAATTCTGATTTATATATTGGGTGAGTGGGTGGCAGCACTTTCTAGGGGAAGTCTCTTAGTATTACAGATTCTGTCATTTATTCTGAGAAATTTTGTTACTTCTTTTCACTTGTCCCTTGTTTACAGTAGCCTCTGACTTCTACCTAAGTCTAGAAACCTACTGTAGAATGGGAGTGCTCTAACCCAATTAGCAGAGGAGGGGAGGAATACATAGGAAGATGTAGGAACATTGAAAGTTACCCTGCTTTAACAGAAAGTGTGTTTTCTCCCAGATTTTGTACCTGACTAATTATAATGCTAATTTAAGACTCTACTGTGAGTATTGTTTCTAAATATAATGAAACTGGCACCAGTTTCATCTGTTTTCTAGTTTGTGACTTGCACTTTTGCTCATCTAAAAGTTGAATATGACATAGGGAAATAGGTTTGAAGAATTTTGTTTGGTTCTTTCATGGAAGAGGTTAATTTTTTTAGAGAATAAATAAAGGATATATGTGAACCCTTCCAGAGTTTTGAACACAGAAAGTAGTATTAACACTATCTAGGCCTCTCCTGCCTGCCAGGATGTCCTGGAATTGGCAGAACCAGAACTAATGACTATATGTTTTTCATTTTTTTCTCTTGTCTCAGCTATACAGATAAAATATATAACATTCTAACATAAATATACATAGAGCTGTGATCAAAAAGAGAAAATGCCACGTAATCCTAGAGGAATTGTTAAGAGTGAAAGTAGATGAAATTAAACTAAAGAATAAAATGGTACCAACATAAGTTTTGAAAGCTTGCAAGAAAGAAATTCAACAAGAAAAGGTGGCCTTATCAAAGGAGATACGTATCTGGAGGTGACTAACGAGCTGGAGGCATGGGGGAGCACTGAACAGGGAGATTATTTTAGTCCTTGAAGGGGGACCAATCAGGTTGCTTGGTAATGATGTGTTCCCTTCATCTCTGCCAGTGAGGGGCACGTAGATGGGGCTTCCTGTAGCAGTGGTAGCAGTACTGAGGACAAAGAGGCCTAACATTGTTCTGAGTTGAAGGTTATACCACGCATGGAAGACTGGGGACTGAAGAACCCTGATGAGGCACATCTTTTCTTTTTTTTTAAAATTTTATTTATTTATTTGAGAGGTGGAGTTACAGACAGTGAGAGGGAGAGACAGAGAGAAAGGTTCACTCCCCAAATGGCAGCAAAGGCAGGAAATGGGCATATCTGAAGCCAGGAGCCAAGAACTTCCTGTTCTCCCACGTGGGTGCAGGGGTTCAAGCTCTTAGGCCATCTAATATGGCTTTGCCAGGCCTTAGCAGAGAGATGGATTGGAAGAGTGGCAGCCAGGACTAGAAATTGTGCCCATGTGGGATGCCAGCACCACAGGTGGAGGATTAACCTACTGTACCAAAGCGCCAGCCCCGAGGCACATCTTTTCTAGCTGAGCAGTAGGGAATGCTCAGGGAGGGAGCATCTTCCTCTGTCCTCAGGTGGTTTGTATAAGAAGAAGCCATGTACAATCTTAATAAGCTATCACAATAGGAATTATTTCTGGGAGCAAATATTCATAGTGGATATTACGAACAATTTGTGCATGATATAATTGCTGTGAATAAATAAGAAAAGAACCTTCAATAAAGTGAGCCAAGGATCTGAATAGGAAATTCATTGAGAGAAAACTGAAACTGACCAATTTATATAGAATGATCCTCACAGTAGCCAAACATCTAGAAATTCAGAAGCAATAAAACATGAATTATTGGCAAAAATTTTAAAAATCTCTTAATGTTCATAGTGGCAAAGAGGCGAATGTTGTACCATATATTATTGATAGGAATAAAATTGTGAATACAGGAAAAGTTGGCAAAATCTAGTAAAATTATAAATATTCACAACCAATGAATCAGCTACTTAAATTCCACATTTAAAACTTAAAAAATTATAGTTGTTAATAAAATATATGCAAAGACATCCACCGTACAAGTATTTTTAAATAGCAAATAAATGAAGACATTAAATTTATGAAAATAATAGATTAAATAGACAAAAAGTACAAATTGTGAAATATGTACATAAAACATCTTCAAAATGAGAATGGAAAATGCTTATTATGGGAAAAGTAGCATGGATTTCAAAGTTTTTGCAGCAAAATATCTTTTAATTCCACTTTTCTATGAACTTCTTGAAATACTCTCACATCTTTTGCTCTTTTTTAGTGATTTTTTTTTGCACTGGCTAAAATATCCAGTTCAATGTTAAAGAGAATCATTGAGAGAAGATATTTTTGTCTTCTTCCTGATTTTAGGATGAAAGTACATGGTCTGTCACCATTAATTATGGCGACAGTTACAGATGTACTGTAGATATCTCTTATGTTCAGAAAGTCTCCTTTTATTCCTACTTTGCTGAAAGTTTGATTCAGGAATAGATATTGGATTTTATGAAATATTTCTGAGTTTGAAGTTACCATTTTTTTCTTTCATGTGTTAGTATGGTGAAAATTTTGATTTCTTTTCAAATGTAAAATCAAACATTTTTCTCAGTATGATGTATAAACTTTTCAAGATTTATTTATCTGTAAGGGAGAGTTATACACATAGAAACAGTTGAGAGAGAGACATACATAGAGAAATCTTTCATTCACTGTTTCACTCTCCAAATGACTACGACAGCCAGTGCTGGGCCAGGCCAAAGTCAGGTCTCCCTTGTGGGTGGTGGGAACTCAAGTACTTGAGCCTTCTAGGTGAATTTGCAGGGAAGTGGATGAGAAAGGGGAATAACTAGGACTCAAATGGCCATTCTGCTATGGGATGCCAGCCCAGCAAGTGGCCACTTAACAGGATGCTCCAGGCTTCCGGTTCCAGTATGATGTGTATTTTGAGATATATGTTAAATTTTTTAAAGGAAATTTTGCCTCTGTTGGAGAGTATTAGTCTGTAATTTTCTTGGAAATATCTACTTTTGGTGTTACGGTAATTTTAACTTCAATAGATGTGTTAAAAAAGTTTTCATACTCTGCCATTTATGTGTGGTAGAATTCACCAGAAAAGACATTTGGGCATGTAATTTTCCTTGTGAGTATATTTTAAATTAAAAAAGTCTCTTAAAATTTTTATTTATTTGAAAGGCAGAGAGGGATACAGACATAGATTTCTATCCACTGGTTCATTCCTCAAATGCCTACACACAGACAGGACCGAGTTTGGTGGAAGCCAAGAGCTGGGAACTTAATCTGGGTCTTCCATGTGTGTGGCACAACCCAACCACTTGAATCATTACCATCTGCCTCCAAGGATGTATATTGTAAGAGAGTCAGAGTGGCAAACAGACACGAGACATGAACAGATAGGGGGCATCATGTGGAATGCAGCATCCCAAACAATGTCCTAAACTTTGTGCTAAACACATATTTGGAAGCTTCCATTCTCTAATAAGAAACAGGGTTTTTTATGTTATCAGTTATTTTTTTTTGTCATTGAAATAGTTTGCTGCTGTCATCACATTAGAGTTGAATGTATGAATATTAGTACAAAAGTATTATATTCCCTTGCAAGTCTCAGATATGTGTAGTATATAGTGTGAGTTATATTTATTATATCTCTTAATCCTGATGTAATTAATTTGAGTCTTAACTTCTTTTATCCCTGGCCAGCCTGACTAAAGTTTTATCAAATTCACTATATTTTTTTCTCTAAATGCTAACTTTGGGGTACAGTAGCTTTTTTTTTCCTTTTTTTCTATTATGTTATCATGTAGATTTATGCTTTCTTTTCCACTACTTCTATAGGGTTTAACTTTTTTTTTACTTAAGCTGGAACACATGGTCATGAATATGTGTCCTTTTTTCTAATATGGTTTCTTGTCTAAATTTATGTCTATATGTATATGTACCTTTATTGGCGTTCCACTTATTCTGATATTTTTTACTTCATTTATATAGATTTCCAAATACTTTCTATTTTCCATTTTGATATCTACTTTCATACATGTTATTTACCTTGTAATTTGGAGGAATTTTTGAGATATATTTTTAGTTAATGATTTTTAAGTCATAGAAGAAACTTCTATTAATGAGTTGTAACTTCACAATGGAGAAAATACTTTTTATTAGTTGAATCCTTTGAAATCTGGTGAGTCCTGTATTATGACCTTAAATGTGATCTATTTCATTGTTCCACGTGCTCTTAAAAAGAATGCAGGTATTCTGCTATTGATCAGATTATTCTAAAAGTGTCCATTTGTTTGATTTGCATTGCGATATTATTCAAGTCATCCATATACTTATACATAATTCATTTCTTCTATGAATTTGAGAGAGTAGAATTGCAATCTTCAACTGTAACTGTAGTAGTATATTTCTGCTTATAATTCAATTCAGTTTTGCTTCATATATTTTGAAGATTTGTTATTATATACATAAGCTTTAGGGATTATGTCTTCTTGATGAATTGACCTCTGTCATAATGAAAATATCATGCAATAATGTTCTTTGTTCTCTTAACTACTTTGCCTTTTATTATATGATTATAGTAGCTTTATTTTGATTATTTTAGTGTGGTCTATCATTTTTATCCTTTTAATTTTAAGCTACTTAGATACTCATATTGAAAATATATTTTAAGCAGAAAAAACTTGTAGAGCTGTACTTTCATCTAATTTGAAAATCTGTTTAATTATAGTATTTATGTCATCTTTAATGTGATTATTTATATAGATGGGTTGAAGTGGAGTTCATGATTTACATCTTCAATTTCATCTTGATGAGGGCACATTTAAATTCATACTTATTTCTTTTTGATTTTTTTCCCAAGGAAACCTTTTATTTAAGGAATACAAACTTCAAGAAATACAAATTTCATAACTACAACTTTATATAGTGATTCTTCCCACCATACCCACCCTCCCACCCCCACTCCCACCCCTCCTCCTCTTCCCTCTCCCATTCCCAGTCCCATTCTTCATTAAGATCCATTTTTTTTAAGATCCATTTTTGATTAACTTTATACACAGAAGACCAAGTCTATACTCAGTAAAGACTTCAACAATTTGCACCAAAAACAAACAAAGAAACAAACAGAAAACCACAAAACTGTTCCTCAGCAGTAGAAATGAGGGCTGTTCAGTCATTGTGTCTTGAAATTAAATTCACTTCTTTCTTTTTCTTTTTTTTTTAGAAACTTAATTTACTTTAAAGAAGCACCCAAGAATCACACATCTTTTGCAAATACTTAGACATAATTATAACACAACTCTTTGAGGGCAGAGGTCCTGCATGGGAAGATAGTGCGGAGTGGCTCTTGTTGTTAATTTAACAATTGATAATCTTACATATGATGTCAATGATCACCCAAGCCTCTTGACATGAGCTGACAAGGCTATGGAAGCCTTTAAATCCACAAACTCCACCAGTATTTAGACAAAGCGATAAGCAGAGTGGAAGTTCTCTCCTTTCAGAGAAAAGTTCTTCTTTCTTTGATGACCACTTCTTTCCACTGGGGTCTCACCCACTGAGGTCCTTCATGTAGAACATTTTTGCCACAGTGTCTTGGCATTCCATGCCTGAAAAACTCTTGTGGGCTTTTCAGCCAGACCAGAATGCCTTAAGGGCTGATTCTGAGGTCAGAGTGCTACTTGAAGTGATTGTCATTCTGTGAGTCTGCAGTGTGGACTGCTTCCCATGTTGGAGCATTCACCCTTTTTAATTCTATCTATTATTATTACCAGACACTTAATCCTATCCATATGATCACTGTAACACTTAAGATGGTATTTTTACCACCCAGCTGAAGGGGATTTTGGGTCCCATGGGAAGTTTTAAACTATACCCTTGAAAGTAAGACTGTAGGAATGTATGGAGAATTATATACAACTTTATAGTTAGAAATTTTATACACTTCATAATTGCAACTTTAGGAACATGTTGATTCTTACCACTGTGCTTGTCTTCCCACCCATACCCTCACCCTTCTGCCTCCTCCCTCTCTTATTCACACTCTTATTTTTTTACTGAAATCTATTTTCTTTTTTTAAAGCATTTTTTTTGACAGGCAGAGTAGTCAGTAAGCGAGAGAAAGAGAGAGAGAACAGAGAGAAAGGTCTTCCTTTTCCGTTGGTTCACCCCCCAATGGCCACTGCAGCTGGTGCGCTGCAGCTGGCGCACCATGTTGATCCAAAGGGAGCCAGGAGCTTCTCCTGGTCTCCCAAGTGGGTGTAGGGCCCACGGATTTGGGCCATCCTCCACTGCACTCTCGGGCCACAGCAGAGAGCTGGACTGGAAGAGGAGCAACCGGGACAGAATCCAGCACCCCGACTGGGAATAGAACCCAGTGTGCCAGTGCCGCAGGTGGAGGATTAACCTATTGAGCCGTGGTGCCGGCTCTGAAATCTATTTTCAATAGACTTTACACACATATGTTTAACTCAATTTTAAGTACAGAGTTCAACAAATAGTATTAAAAAAAACTGTTCTTCAACTGTCAAGACAAGGGCTGTTCAAGTCATTGCTTCTCAAAGTGTTGATTTCACTTCTACAGATTGCCTTTTAGTTCCTCTATTAGTTATCACAGGTCAGGGAGACCATAAGTTAGTTGTCCCTTTGAGACTGGCTTATTTCACTAAGTATGACGTTTCCAGATTCATCCATTATGTTGCCAATGACTGGGTTTCATATTTTCTCTTTTACCACTTTGTAGTATTCCATGGTGTTATATATCCCATAATTTCTTTATTCAGTCTTAAGTTGACAGGCATTTGGGTTGATGCCATGTCTTAGGTATTGTGAATTGAGCTGCAATAAACATTGAGGTGCAGATAACTCTTTCATATGCTTATTTCATTTCCCTTGGTAAATTCCCTAGAGTGGGATGGCTGGATTATTTGGTAGGTCTATATTCAGAAATCTGAGTTATCTCCATACTGTCTTCCATAGTGGCTTTACCAATTTACATTCCCAGCAGCAGTGGATTAGGGTACCTTTTTCATGAGATCCTCACCAGCAACTGTTTGCTGATTTCTGTATGAAAGTCATCTAATGGGGGTTCCGTGAAACCTCATTGTGGTTTTGATTTGCATTTCCCTGCTAGTGATCTTGAGCATTTTTATGTGTCTGTTGGCCATTTGGATTTCCTATTTTGAAAAATGTCTGTTTAAGTCCTTTGCCCATTTCTTCACTGGGTTGTTTGTTTTGTTGTTGTTCAGTTTCTTGATCTCTTTATATATTCTGGTTATTAATCCTTTATTAGTTGAATAGTTTGCAAAACTATTTCTTCTGTCAGTTGCCTCTTCATTTTATTGAGTGCTTATTTTGTGGTACAGAAACTTCTCATTTTGATGTAATCCCACTTGTGAATTTTGACTTTGCTTGTGCCTCTAGGATATTTTCTAAGGACTCTTTGCCTGTGCCAATGTTTTGCAGGGGTTGCCCAGGGTTCTTTAATAGCTTGATGGTATCTAGTCATAGATTTGGGTCTTCAATGCATGTTGAGTGGATTTTTGTGTAAGGTGTAAGGTAGGGGTTTGCTTCATACTTCTGTATGTGGAAATCCAGTTTTCCCAGCACCATTTGTTGAAGAGACTGTCCTTGGTTTAGGCATTGATTTTAGCTCCTTTGTAAAATATAAGTTTGTTGTAGACGCTTGGATTTATTTCTGGAATTCTTTTCTTTTCTATTCTATTCTATTCTATTCTATTCTATTCTATTCTATTCTATTCTATTCATACTGTTCTCTATCTGTTTTTGTACCACTACCAGGCTATTTTGCTTATAATTGCCCTGTAATATGCCTTGAAACCTGGTATTGTGATGCCTCTGGCTTTGTTTTTGTTGTATAAGATTACTTTAGCTATTCAGAGTCTCCTGTGTTTCCATATTATTTTCAGCATCATTTTTTCTATATCTGAGAAGAATATCTTTTGTTTTTTGATGGTATCACATTAAATGTATAAATTTCTTTCAGAAATATGGACATTTTGATGATATTGATTCTTCCAATCCAGGAACATGGAAGATTTTTCCATTTTTTTGTATCTTCTTTTTTTTAATGTTTTGTAAATCTCATTGTAGAGATCTTTGACATCCTTGGTTAAATTTATTCCAAGGTATTTGGTTTTTTGTTTTTTTTTTTTTTTGTAGCTATTATGAATGGGATTGATCTTAGAAGTCATTTTTCAGCCATGACATTGTCTGTGTATACAAAGACTGTTGATTTTTTGTGTATATTGATTATATATCCTGCTATGTTGCCAAACTTTTGTATGAGTTCCATTAGTCTCTTAGTGGAGTCTTTTGGATTCCCTAAATATAGAATCATGTCATCTGCAAATAGGGATAGTTTGAATTCCTTCTTCCCAATTCGAATCTCTTTGATTTATTTTTCTTGTCCAATGGCTCTGGTTAAAACTTCCAGGACTATATTGAATAGCAGTTGTTAGAATGGGCAACCTTGTGTGGTTCTGGATCTCAGTGGAAATGCTTCCAACTTTTCCCCATTAAATAGAACACTGGCCATGGGTTTGCCATAGATTGCATCAATTGTGTTGAGGAATGTTCCTGCTATACCCAATTTACTTAGAGTTTTCATCATGAAAGTGTGGTTTTTTAAGATTTATTTTACTTATTTGAAAGACAGAGTTACACAGATAGGTAGAGACAGAGAGAAAGAGGTCTTCCATCCACTGGTTCACTCCCCAGATGGCTGTAATGGCCGGAGTTGCTCCGACCCAAAGCTAGGAACTAGGAGCTTCTTCCAGGTTTCCCACGTGGGTGCAGGGGCCCAAGGAATTGGGCCATCCTGTACCGCTTTCCCAGGCCATAACAGAGAGCTTATCAGAAGAGGAGCAGCCGGGACTAGAACCAGCATCTGTATAGGGTGCCTGGGGGCAGGGCTTTAACCCACTGTACCACACCGCTGGCCCCAGAGTGTTGTATTTTATCAAATATTTTCTTTGCTTCTATAGAGATAATAATATGGTTTTGTTTTATTATTTGTTTATTTGATATTACCCATTGATTTGCAAATAATGAACCATCCCTGCATACCAGGTATACATACCATTTATTCTGAGTGAATGATCTTTCTGAAGTGCTGTTGGATTCTATTGACTAGAATTTTGCTGAGGATTTTTATGTCTATGTTCATCAGGGAAATTGACCTATATTTCTCTTTCTCTGCTGCAACTTTTTCAGGTTTAGGAATTAAAGTGATGCTGGCATCATAGAATTTAGGAGGATTACTTCCCTTTCAATTGTTTTGAATAGCTTAGAAGAATTGGAGTTAGTACTTTAAATGTCTGGTAGAATTCAGTAATGAAGCCATCTGGTTCTTGGCTTTTCTTTGTTGGGATGGTAATTATTATTTATTCAATTTCTGTATTGGTTATGGATCTGTTTAGGTTTCTTATGTCTTCATGACTCAATTTAGGTAGGTTGTATAAATACAGGAATCTATCCAATTTTCTAGGTTTCCCAGTTTGTTGGCATATAGCTCTTTGTAGTAATTTCTGATGAATCTTTATTTCTATGGTGTCTGTTATTACATTTCCTTTTTCATCTTTAATTTTATTGATTTGGGTCTTCTCTGTCTGTTTTTTTTTTTTTTTTTTTGGTTGGGCCAATGGTGTGTCAATTTCATTTATTTTCTCAAAAAACTAGCTCTTCGTTTTGCTGATCTTTCATATTTTTTGTTTCAATTTTGTTGATTTCTTCTCAATTTAATTATTTCTTTTCTCTTACTAGTTTTTTGTTTGACTTGCTGTTGTTTTTCTAGATCCTTAAGATGCATTGATAGTTCATTTATTTGGGGTCTTTCCAATTTCTTGATGTAGGCACCACTTGCTATACACTTTCTTCTTAACACTGCTTTTGCTGTATCCCATAAGATACATGTTTTGCATGTTGTATTGTTGTTTTCATTTGTTTCCAGAAACTTTTTTTGATTTCTTCTTTGACCCACTGTTCATCCAGGAGCATGTTTTTCAGTCTCCATGTGTTTGCATATGTTCTTCAGATGCCTGACTTTCTGACTTCCAGCTTCATTCCATTGTGGTCTGAGAAGATGCATGGTATTATTATTATTTTTTTTTAATTTGTTGAGTCTTGCTTTATGGCCTAGCATGTGATTAATCCTAGAGAAAGTTCCATGCACTGGTGAGAAGAATGTGTATTCTGTGGCTGTAGCTGGAAAGTTCTGTAGATATCTATTTGGTCCATTTGGTTTATAGTCTGGACTAACTCTTGATTCCTTACTGATTTTCTGTCTGGTTGATCTGTCCATTGATGAAAGTGGGTTATTGAAGTCCCCCATTACTATTGTATTTGAGTGCATGACTCTCTTTACTTTCGACCTCTTAACTTCTTTTAAATATCTGTAATAATATCTGTGCCTTGTAATTATGTGCATATACATTTATAATAGTTACATCATCCTATTGAGTTAATCATTACATAGTGCCCTTTATTGTCTTTTTAAACAGTTTTTTGTTAAAGTTATTTTGTATGATATTAGGATGGCTACACTAGCTCATTTTTGATTTCTGTTAGCATGGTATATCTTTTTACATCCTTTAGCTTTCAGATTTTGTTCATCTTTGTGTGTGAGATGTGTTTCTTGTCAGCAGCAAATATTTGGGTTTTGTTTTTGAATGTATTTAGATATATATATCTTTTAACTAGAGAGTTGAGGATATTTACATTCAAGGTGACTATTGATAAGTAACAATTTTGCCCTGCCATTTTTCCATAAATATTCTTACTTTTACTTTGGATTTTCTTTGTACTTTTACTGGGAGATTTTCTGCCTTTACCTTCTTTTGTATTGATCACCATGATTCTGTGTTTCTCTGTGCAGTACATCCTTAAGCATGTTTTGCAAGGCTGGACAGGTGGTGACAAATTCTTTCAATTTCTGTTTGCTATGGTATGGGAAGGTCTTGCCTTTATTTTATCTTCATTCATAAATGAGAGATTTGCAGGGTACAGTATTCTGGGTTGACAGTTTTTTTCTCTTAAGACTTGGAATGTATCTCGGCACTGTCTCCCAGCTTGTAGGGTTTCTGATGATAAGTCTACTGTGAGTCTAATTGGAGATCCTCTGAAAGTATCTTGGAATTTCTCTCATGCACATTTTAGAATCTTCTTTATGTTTTACTGTGGAGAGTTTTATTACAATGTGCCATAGTGAAGATCTTTTCTGGTCATGTCTGTTAAGAGTTCTATTTGCTTTCTGTACTTGGACATCCCTTTCTTCTCCAAACCTGGGAATTTTTCTGTAATTATTTCAATAAAAGGCATTCTAATCCTTTATTTTTTATTTTTATTTTTATTTTATTTTATTTAATGAAAATAAATTTCCAAAGTACAGCTTATGGATTACAATAGCCCCCCCCCATAACTTCCCTCCCACCCACAACACTCCCACTCCCTCTCCCCTTCCATTCACATCAAGATTAATTTTCAATTACCTTTATATACAGGAGATCAATTTAGCACATATTAAGTAAAGATTCCATCAGTTTGCACCCACACAGAAACACAAAGTGTAAAATACTATTTGAGTACTAGTTATAGCATTAATTAAACACCTAAGAGTAATTGTGTATTAATTACAGAGTTCAACCAATAGTTTTAAGTAGAACATAAAAAATACTAAAAGGGTAAAGTATTAAGTTTTTTTTGTTTGTTATAATAGTTATTTTTTTAATAAATGTTAATTTACAAAGTGCAACTTTTGTATGTTGTGGCTTCCCCCCCCAACCTCCCTCCCTCCCGTGGCCCTCCCCTCTCCCACTCCCTCTCCCATCCTGCCCTTCATCGAGTTTCATTTTCAATTACCTTCATATATTGAAGATCAACTTAGTATATACTAAGCAAGGATTTCAACAGGCTGCACTCACACAACTGCACAAGGTATAGGGTATTGTTCGACTAGTAGTGTTGTTTTTAAGTTTCATAGTAAAAACACATTAAGGACAGAGATCCTACATGGGGACCATGTACCCAGTGACTCCCGTTGTTGATTTAACAATTGGCACTCTTATTTATGACATCAGCAATCACCTGAGACTCTTGCTATGAGCTGTCTAGGCTATGGAAGCCCCTTGAGTTCACTGACTCTGAACTTGTTTAGTCAAGGCTGTATCACAGTGGAGGTTCCTTCCTCCCTTCAGAGAAAGGTGCCTCTCTCCTTGATGGCCTGTTCCTTCTGCTGGAGTCTTGTTCACCAGGATCTTTCATTTAGATTGTTTTTTGCCACCGTGTCATGGCTTTCCATGCCTGTGAGACTCTCATGGACCTTTTAGCCAGATCTGAATGTCCCAAGGGTTGATTCTGAGGCAGGAGTGCTGCCATTCTATGAGTCTGCTGTATGTCCTTTTTCCCCTGCAGGATCATTCTCTCCCTTTTAATTCTATCCTTCATTAGCTGCTTACACTGGTCTTATTTGTGAAATCTCATCGACACATTCCCTATCTTTTTGATCAGTTGTGTATTTATACTTATTACTTTACCAAGTGTGCTGGCATTGGTACCTGCCTCCTTGGTAAGATTGAGTTAAAATCTCCTGGCACATTTATAGTTCCACCATTGGAGGTAAGTCCGAGTGAGCATGTGCCAACCTATATATCTCCTCCCTCTCTTATTCCCACTCCTATGTTTAACAGAGATCACTTTTCTGTTAATTTTAAATGCCTAAGAATGATTGTGCATTGATTACAGAGTTCAACCAGTGGTCTTATGTAGAACAGAGCTCTAATCCTTTCTTTGTTTCTACACCTTCAGGAACTTCTTGAACATGTATGTTGGGTTGTTTGATAGTATCTTGTAGATTCCCAAAATTGTTTTTCAGTTTTCTAATTTCTTCTTTCTGTTTTTGGTTTGAATGTATAATTTCCTGCAGTTTGTCTTCTATGTCAGATATTCTTTCTTCTGCTTCACTGATTCTGTTGTTAAAGCTTTCCACTGCATTTCATATTTGTTCTATTGAATTCTTCATTTCCAAGCTTTATTTTGATATCTCTTTAAGATGTGAATTTCGTGGGAGATATTCTGTCATGTCATATATGGATTTCATTAGTTCATGCATTTATTTCTGATTATTTCTATGTAATCCTATGGTCGACTTTTTTGAATTCCATTTCTGGCATTCTTCGGACTCTTCATTTTCACAATCTAGTATTGAAGTTTTATGTGCTTTTGGGGGAATCATGTTGTGTTATCTTATTTTTGTTTCTTGAATTGGTGCATTTATTATTCAGCATTTATGGAGCGATTCATTGGTTTCTTCTTTGTTTTTTATCTGTGGTGGCTTTTATCTTTGGACTATGCCTCTGTGAGTTAGTGGAGTGTCAACATTTTAGTGAATATCTAGAAGGATGTGGTGGGTTTGTCCAGGGAGCTCTGTTTTTGCTCCAGGGTGAAGGGAATGGCTAAGGTGACACCCAGGTTGGGTGTGGTAAATCTTCTTTTTATTTTTATATATTTTTAATCAAAGGAGAGGTTTTTTTTTTTTTTTTTCCTCTGTTGGCATAGACTGATTTCACTGCCTCTCCTCCAAGGACACCAGAGCATGTGTGCTGGTCCCAGTGGGTATTACATTCATCTGCACTGCAGCAAGAACCACATAAAGGATCTGTGCAATCCTCGGTGTAAGCACAGATTCTCCAGCATTGTTCTTTACCAAGAAACCAGGAAGTACTGAGCATGTGGAGCCTCTCACAATGACTGCCCAGAGTCCCAGCCACACTCTGTGCCTTCCACACAACCTCAATTTTTTCACAGTCCTAGCCCACATGACTCCCACAGTCATGAGCATCCAGCCCTCTGTCAGTTTTCCCCCCTAGAATCAGTAGTCTCTGCTTGGCTGGTTGCTGGGCATGGACGTGAGCTGGCACAGCTGTTAGGTATGTCCAAAATGAAGCCCACTGTCAATCAGCTTGTTACATGATGCCATTGCAGGGTATCAGGGAGAGAGAAATGTGCCCCCTCCTATTTTTTTTCTCCTTTAGTTTGGCAGGTATCTCCCACAGAGCTCCAAGCCAGATTCCCTGCAGGCTCTTCCTGCAGCTTTATCACCAGTGGCTTGGATTGCTGAAGTCTGGTCTCACTCTTCAAAGCTGGTGCACACTCTTGGCTGCCTGTTTTTGAGTTGTGAGTGTCTACGCCATCTATGTAGATCCACTGTATCCCTCTACTTTTGGTGGAATTTCCTCTGCCATTTTCTCCCTGACTCTTGCCTGAGACTGCACTTCTCTACATTTTTAGAAATATCTTCTCCTAGACTAGAGGAGTAAGCTCCCTCCATACTCCACCATCTTAATCACATCTATACTGATTTCTTTTTCAAAAAATATAAATTGGTTTATTTGAGAGAGAGAGAGAGAGAGAGAGAGAGAGATATGGGAGTGTGTTTAGGGGGAGAGAGAAAGAGAGAAATCTTCCATCCGCTGGCTCACTCCCAAATGGCTGCAATAGCCAATTCTTGGCCAGGCTAAAGCTAAGAGCCAGGAATTCTGTCCTGGTTTTCCACAGAGGTAGCAGGGATGGGTAGCAGGGGTCCCAGAACTTGGACCCCCCCCTCTCTCCCAGGGCGTATATTAGCTGGGAGCTGGATTGTAAACAGAGAAACCAGGCCTCAGAGGTATACTTATATGAAAAGATAGCATCATAATGGTAGTTTGGCCTGATGAGCTGTGATACTGGCTCCTGGGTTTATGGATTTCTAAGATACCGTCTAGTCTTGCAGACCCTTCTGAAGTTTAAAGGTGACAGTGTATTTAGAAGTGGTCAGATAAATTACTTGAAAAAATAGAAGATTTTGGTACCACTGATCACATTCCCAATGTTGTCTGATTCATTGTGCTGTATTTTACGATGTTGTCTATATGCTTAAAGAAATTTAACCTTCTCACTTCTTTTACTAATTCCATAGATGAGGAGCCTTTTTAAAAATTTTATTTAATAAATATAAATTTCAAAGTACAGCTTATGGATTACAAAGGCTTTTTCCCCTCCATAACTTCCCTCCCACCTGAAACCTTCCATCTCCTGCTCCCTCTACCATTCCATTCACATCAAGATTCATTTTCAATTATTCTTACATACAGAAGATCAATTTAAAATATATTAAGTAAAGATTTCAACAGTTAGCACCCACACGAAAATACAAAGTGTTTCTGATTTGATTGATTTGGGTCTTTTTTTTTTTTTTTAGTTAGTTGGGCCAATGGTGTGTCAATTTTGTTTATTTTTTCAAAAAACCAGCTCTTTATTTGGCTGATTTTTTGTAATTTTTTTTGGATTCAATCCTGTTGATTTATTCTCTTATTTTTAATTATTTCTCTTCTCCTACTAGATTTGGGTCTGGTTTGCTGCAGTTTTCCTAGATCCTTGAGATGCATTGAAAGCTCATTTATTTGGTGCCTTTCTAATTTCTTGATGTAGGCACCTATTGCTATAAACTTTCCTCTTAACACTGCTTTTGCTGTATCCCATAAGTTTTGGTATGTCATGCTGTTATCCTCATTTACTTCCAGAAAGTTTTTGATTTCTCTTTTGATTCCTTCTATGACCCTGTGTTCATTCAGGAGCATGTTGTTCAGTCTCTATGTGTTTGCATATTCCGTAGGGATTCCTGAGTTGCTCATATGCAACTTCATTCCCCTATGGTCTGAGAAGCTGCATGGTATGATTCTAATTGTTTTGAATTTGCTGAGACTTGCTTGATGGCCTAGTATGTGGTCAATCCTAGAGTAGGTTCCATGCACTGCTGACATGAATGTACATTCTTTAAGTGTAGGATGAAAAGTTCTGTAGATATCTGTTAGATCCTTTTGGGCTATAGTGTCAATTAAATCTGCAGTTTCCTTGTTGATCTTTTGTCAGGTTGATCTGTCTATTTCTGAGAGTAGAGTATTGAAGTCCCTCAGTACTATTGTATTGGAGTCTAAGTCTCCCTTTAATTCCCTTAACATATCTTTTAAATAAACCGTTGCCCTTTAATTAGGTGGATATACATTGATAATAGTTATATCTTCCTGTTGAATTTATCCCTTAATCATTATATAGTGCCCCTATTTGTGTCTCTTAAAAGTTTTTTTGTTACAGTTTATTTTGACTGATATTAAGATGGCTACACCTGCTGTTTTTTGGTTTCTGTTGGCATGGAATATCTTCTTCCAATCTTTCACTTTCAGTCTTCATGCATTTTTGTTGGAAGATGTGTTTCTTGTAAGCAGCAAATAGATGGGTTTTGTTCCTTAATCCATTTAGCCAGCCTGTGTCTTAACTGGAGAGTTGAGGCCATAAACGTTCAATGTGACTATTGATAAGTAGTAACTTTGCCCTGCCACTTTCTCAAAGATATTTTATAATATATGCTTTGAGCTTCCTGTGATCTTTTACTGGGAGGTTTTCGTCCTTTACCGTCTTTCATATTGATAGCCATGTTTCTGTGTTTCTGTGTGTAACACATCTTTAAGCATCTTTTGTAGGGCTGAACGAGTGGTGACAAATTCTTTCAATTTCTGTTTGCTGTGAAAGGTCTTAATTTCACCTTCATTCACAAATGAGAGCTTTGCAAGATATAATATTCTGGGCTGGCAGTTTTTCTCTCTTAGTACCTGGGCTATAGGTCTCGCCATTCCCTTCTAGCCTGTAGGGTTTCTGATGAGAAGTCTACTGTGAGTCTAATTGGAGATCCTCTGAGAGTAATCTGATTCTCTCTTGCACATTTTAGAATCTCTTCTGTATGTTTCACTGTAGTGAGTTTAATTACAACATGTCATGGTGAGGATCTCTTTTGGTCATGTTTATTAGGGGTTCTATGAGCTTCCTGAAATAGGATGTCTCTGTCCTTCTCCAAACCAGGAAATTCTCTACTAGTATCTCACTAAAAGGCCTTCTAATCCTTTCTCTCTCTGCATGCCTTCAGGAACTCCTAGAACCCGAATGTTGGGTTTTTTAATAGTATCCTGTAGATCCCCAACAATACTTTTTGATTTCTAATTACCTCTTCTTTTCTTTGGTTTGACTGTATACTTTCCTGTTCTCTGTCTTCTAAGTCTGATATTCTCTCTTCTGTCTCACTGACTCTGTTTTTAAGGCTCTCTAATGTGTTTGTCATTTGATCTATTGAGTGCTTCATTTCATTTAGATTTCTCTTCACTATCACACTTTCCTGTTCTACTAGTTTCTGCATTTCATTTTGAATCCTCCTTAGGATTTCATTTCATGAGAAAGATTTTCTATCTTGTCCAGTAAGGATTTCTGTAGTTCAATAATTTGTTTTTGAGAACTTAAAGTTCTTATCAATGTTTTGAGATCTGCTTCTTGCATTTCTTCTATCTCATCATCTTCATAATCTTGGCTTGGGGTGTCTTGTTCATTTGGGGGCATCATAATGTCTTCCTTGTTCTGTTTCCTCCATTTCTGCATTTGTTGCTTGGCATTGTGGAGATATTCTTAGGTTTCTTCTTTTTTTTCTCTCGCTTTGGTGGTTTTTCTTCTTATACTATGACTCTAGATTAAGTGGACTGCCTCCTTTTGATGGATCCTTAGAGGCTTGTGATGGGTGTGTCCAGAGAGCTCCATTTGGTTTTTCAGGGTTAAGGGTGTGCCAAAGGTGACACACCCAGGTTAGGCATGGTAGATCTTCTCTCTCTCTCTCTCTCTCTCTCTTTTCAGAAGGGAACTAATGCTGCACAGCTGAACGGACTTGAAGGTAGTCAATGTCTGATCTCTGGCTCCTGTGGGTATAATGTTTGCTCTATCTCAAGGACCACACAAAGGATCTGTTCAGTCCTCAGTGTAAGCTCAAATACCCCTGCAGTCTCCCACCAGGTTGCCAAGGTTACCGAGTTTGTGTACTCTCCCAAGAGTACTCACATCTTGGGTACTCCGTGAGTTCTCTCACAAACCTCAATTTTTTTTCTTTTTTCTTTATTTTTTTTTAAGTGAACATCAAGTTGCTGATTGATACATTGGCATGTCATATCAGAGTGCCTATTTGAGTCCTTGCTGCTTTGCTTCCAATACAACTTCCTGCTAATGTGCATTCCAGGAAGCAGGGGAAGATATCTTAAGGTCTCAAGGGCTTGGACTTCCGCTACCCATGTGGGAGACCAGGATGGGGTTCCTGGCCTCCTGGCTTTGGCCTAGTCCAGACCTGGCCTTTGAGTTCTTTTTGGAATGAACCAGTAGATAGAATATCTCTCTCTCTCTCTGTTACTCTGCCTGTCAAATAAATAAATAAATCTTAAATATTCATCAAAAGTAACAAGTTTTGTGATAAAGCTTGAGGTTAAATTGTAATAAAAATCAGAAGAAATTTTATATTTTTACTTTTACAGTTCTTGTTCATATAATTCATCCCTATGTTTTTAACATATATTTGATTACTAAGAAATTTTGAGCTATTAACAAAGGTACTAATTTCCAAATCTTGAATCTAATTGATAATAGTTTTGATATATTTCACTGAATTATTAATTAGTGAGGGTGAACATTATAATTTAACATAGAAGGCAAATTTTGTAGTTGTCTGTGTTGTGAAGATAATCACTTGATAGTCTCTTCATTCAGACTGATGGTTGTAGCTATTTGAACAATGTATTTATACTTTTATAAATAATCTTTAAAAGCAAAATATTGAGTAACATAATAATATTATCTAGAGGTGAATAAGTCATTATAAACGTTAGGTCGCAGAATATTATTGCAGAATGAAATCATTATTACTGAGCCATATAATTATCTTTCTGACATAAAGATACACTTTTAAAATAATCATGTCAGCATACAGAACTGTATTGTATATTCTGATACTTATTTGCTTATGATGCCAGTCTGACAGACTGAGAGCAAATGATATCAACATTTCTGCAGATAGAAGAGTTTTGTATTCAGTTTTCACTAATTGAGAGCACGGCTGCTTCAGCAGAGAGAAAGGAGGTTCATAATCTCAGGTGACCACGTCCTATTTCATCAATAATCAGTCCTTAAATTCAGCACTCTCAGCTGCACCTTCTCATTCTTTAAAGGGAATTAATTAAATGTTGAATAATGTTCTAGGGTTCTGTTGGCATGCATGATTTGGAAATATAGGATTTCCTGGTACACGTTGTACATTTAATTCATAATAAGCCTCTCCCAAGACTAAATGTAAATCTTCTGGGGGTTAGGAGGTGGGAAAGTAAGGGAGATTGGCAAGTAGGACAGTGCTCATAAAGGAGTATATGAAATTACAAGTTCAGACTGTACTAAAGAAAGCATTGTTAGTAAGCAGTATGGAATGCTACAGACACTCTCCCTCCCTTTTTTTTTTTTTGATAGAAACAATGTTATTAATGACATCCGATTTCAATTCATCTTAGAAAAGCTTTTAAGTAACATATTACTATCGTTACCTTTCATAGGACATGCTGAGCATAGAGGATAATGGTATTGTAATTAATGTTACTACTTATAATTTCCCACATGATTAGAAAAAACACCCCAAGTTTCAAACTCAGAAGCTCTCCTGCTTATGGAAGACTGTTTTCCAAACATGGCTGCTCACACACATACACACCTCTTTCATCTTGTAAACTTGACCTACAATGTGATACACACATACTCCATTTAGAGTTGTGATCAAGTGTCCCCCAGAAGAATGTCAGAATCTGAAATCAGAGATATGAGTGATGGGCTTTTAGATGTTTCTAAGCCTCAACTTTGAGTCTGCTCCCCATATCCCAGACATTGTAGAGCAGAGACAAACCAGCCAGTTATGTCCTTTCAGAATTCGTGACCAAACGAAACTGAAAAATAAGTTATTATTTTAATTTTAAACTTTGAGATGATTTGTTGCCTACATGCATTAAGCTCTTTTTTTCTGCTGTAGTAGGGTTCAGGAGCTCAGATATCAGTGCCAGGTCCAGACTTGAGGAAAGTGAAATAATTTGGATGTGGACTAAAGGTTCCAGCAGAAACAATTATTCCTGCAATAACAATTGCAACAAGTATGGTTGGTCCAGTGCTGAAGGAGAAATATTAGATCTTGCAACACTTTGGGTCTCATTAATATATAATTTCATTATTAAAGTATTTTATTTTTGCCTAGATTTCTCATGATTAAAATAAACTTTATTAAATTCTAATTTAATGATGTAAAATATTATTCTATTATTAGAATGCTTTAGCTATGCCTAAACACTTATCTTTTCCATCTTGCTAAAATTTATAAATTACCTATTTATTTTAATTTTTCTTTAGAATTTTTCCTTAAAATGTTTGGATAATCTTAATGAGTGTAGGCAACTTTATTGTAAAACAAACAAACAGATAAATAAATAAAAAAAACCCACAGTGAGTGATTCAATGAGTTTGGGCTCATATTATTTGACTGTATGTAATATTTTATAGTATAAAATAGTATTGATGATTGGTAGTGGATTTTGAATCTGTAGGTGATTTTGAAAAAAAAAAAAGGGTCAAGTAGTTAACTCTTAATTTCCCAATCACCTGAAATATTTAGTGTTACTCTTACTTGTGCATTCTTTTAATCAGTTTCCAGAGAAAATGCCAGGCCATTTATAGTTTAACTAGCAAATTATTGTGAAAAATCTTACATAACATAAATAATTTATGAATCATATGTAATTTGTTACCAGTAACAGAGTGATTTATTATCTTATTTTTCAGCCAAGTATACTTATAGAGATATTCAAAGTACTAAACTCTAACAATAGTTTTAAAATTGGAGGCTAGAGATAAATGTTTAATCTCTCTGTTTTTAAAGATTTATTTATTTATCTGAAAGTCAGAGTTTAAGAGTGAGGTCTTCTGTCTGCTGGTTCACTCCTCAAGTGGCCACAACCAAAGGGATGAGCCAGGCTGTAGCTAGGAGCCAGGAGCTTCATCCACATCTCCCACATTGGTACAAGGTCCCAAGCACTTGAGTCATTCTCTGCTGCCTTTTCCCAGTCCATTATCAGGGAGCTGTATCAGAAGTGGAGCAGTCAGCACTTGAACCCGCAGCAATATGGGATGCCAGCATCATAGGCAGTGGCTTTACTCACTGTACCATAATTCAGTCCCAATGTTTCATCTCAGTGGTTGTTGTCAATATCAATGTTGTAATAATATGGGCAGTGCCTTATAAATTAGAAGGAAAATCAAGTGACATGGATTCATTATCATGGCTATACTTTAAAAGCCTTAGAGCAATATACCACAATACAGATGCTTTAGTAGTAAAATTTTAAAAGTAAGGAAATCATCAATAGTAATTTTACAGAACTCAACTTTTTAAAACAATAGAGAGGGCCGGTGCCGTGGCTCACTAGGCTAATCCTCTGCCTGTGGCGTCGGCTTCCTGGGTTCTAGTCCCAGTTGGGGCACTGGTGCTATCTCCGTTGCTCCTCTTCCAGTCCAGCTTTCTGCTGTGACCTGGGAAGGCAGTGGAGGATGGCCCAAGTGCTTGGGCCCTGCACCCACATGGGAGACCAGGAGGAAGCACCTGGCTCCTGGCTTCGGATCAGCGCAGTGCATCGGCTGTAGCAGCCATTTGGGGAGTGAACCAACAGAAAAAAGGAAGACCTTTCTCTCTGTCTCTCTCACTGTCCACTCTGCCTGCCAAAAAAAAAAAAAAAAAAAAAAAAAAAAAGTTGAAACCATAGAGAGGTATACAATTTCAGGGACACAGTCAGGGAAGTTCTCATGGCTACCTACTTGTCATTACTCTATCCCTGTAGGAGACACTTCTTGGGGGCCAAAGTTTAATTATTTGCTTTGTATCTCACTCTACCAATGATTAAGTACAATTCATATATATATATATATATACACACACATACACACTCACACACACACACTTTGCCTCAGTTGTTGTCACAACAGTTACTATTCACATATATGATTGCTTGCCTAGTGCACTCAATATTTATGTTATTCAATTTTACCCTCTCTGTGAGGTTCTTCGCTTATTACCATCTAGTCTACTACAGTTTCAAGCAAGCTATTTTTAACTCATTTTCAGTGTTAATGGAGTCTTGTTCATATCTCTATCAGGGCTGCATTACTATTTTAATGGTATTTGTTTCTGAACTCATTGAGGCTTAGGACTGGGTTCTTTTGGTAATAATATTCCTTAGCACAGAAATTAGAGAGTATTACAAACTCAATAAGTTTTATTTGAATCAGGTGAACCTTGAATTGATAAGAAAGATATTAACTACAAAGAGGGTCAAAAATAATGCAAAGTATGATTTTAAACAGTGATTGCAGGGCTGGCATTGTGGCATAGCAGGTTAAACTGCTGCCTGCAATCCCATATGGGCATCGGTCTGAGTCCTAGCTGCTCTACTTCCCTTCCATCTCCCTGCTAATGGCCTGGGAATGATAGCGAAATATGGCATATGTGTTGGGGCCCCTGCACCCATGTGGGATACCTGGATGAAGCTCGCCATTTATGTCTGGCCCAGCCCTAGTCCTTGTGACCATCTGGGGACTGAAACATCAGATGGAAGATCTCTTTCTCTCTCCTCTCCCTTTCTCTGACTTTTAAATCAATACATAAATGTTAAGAAAAAATAGATTGATTGGACTAGAGAGGAGAAGATAGAGGGATAGCAAGAAGATGCTAGAAAGGTACAATGGAGAGTTCAAATCCAACTCCATCAGAGCTTCCCTAAGCACAGTACACAGGAAAGTCTCTGTTCTCTGAATTCTTTACTCAGTTTCTTTAAGTAATCTACAAAAATTTTCATTTTTTAGATGTTACTTTCTGTTTATTTTTCCCCAAAGAAACTGTTTATTTAATGAATACAAATTTCCTAAGTACAACTTTAGGAATATAGTGATTCTTCCCATTATACCCTCCCTCCCACCCCTACTCCCACACCACCACAAATTTTCATGTGCTATCTGATACTGTGACATTTGTGGGTATAATTTATCCTCTTCACTGAAAAGTTAACCCTTCTGGGCACATAATTACCCTGTTTCTGTTCCCAAAAATACTTAGTATATGGCTTATGCATAGTTGGTATTAGTAATAATTAGTTAATGAGTGAAAAGGCCAAGTTTTATAGTAACTTCTTTAAAACTGATCTCAAGAAGGTCAGAAATCAAAATAATGACATATAAGGAAATTACATACTGAATTTTAAATTCTGAAAATGTAATTAGAAATGATTATTATTTATAGTAAAATACAGGTTGTTGTTAGACCACGATTTATTATAGGAAGCACTGTTTTTCAAACTATAAAACATAAACACATTAGACTTGAGGGCAGGGACATCATTTTAAAAATACTTTTGTTCCTACAGCTAAGCATATTATTTCACAGAATATGTGCTTTACATATGCTTGTTGACCTGAACTAATTGAGATGTGCAGAAGAGATAATATGAAAATATATTTTTGTTCAACATGTGTATGCTTACACACCCTTCCATTAACTTAAAGATGTTCTCATTATAGTGAAAATACTTGCTGACATTCATAGTGGGGAAGTGAGTGGAAAAATGAGATCTTATTATATAATAAGAAATTCTAGAAGATATTAAGAAGTAAAAATTCTTAAGAAATTTTTATTTTAATGAGAAAAATGACCTATGTATCAGAGAAGTTGAGTATTCAGGGAAAATAACAGTGCAATATACAGAGTTAATTGTTGAGTTGCATTATTTATTAATTTGTTTTTCTACCCATCATGTTTTTTTGCTTTTCCTAACACCACCCTATTTTCCTGGAGGAGAAATATTTCTTTTCTTTGAGAGGTAGTATATCTAGGTGTTTCATTTTCTATTATAGCTAAATGGTGTACTTCTGTCAGATCTCTCTTCTATAGTATTTACAGCAAATTGACTAGCTGGTGATCTTGGACAATAATACCTCTGAGGTTGAAGCTTCATAAATGATATTTTATATTGAAGACCCTGTAGCTTAGTGTAGTTGTCCATTATTTAGAGCTGTATGTTAATGTCTTGTCTGCCTATGCTCCTTAAAGGTTTCTTTGTTTATTTATTTATTTAGCAGAATTGCAGGGCAGAGACTGAAAGAGGAAAGAGAGAGAGAGAGAGAGAGAATCTTTCTTCTATTAATTCATTCCCCAAATGGCCACAAGAACCGGGCCAGGCTGGGAGAGGCCCAAACACTTGGACCATCTTCTGATGTTTTCCCAGGCACATAAGCAAGGAACTTGATTGGTAGTGGAACTGCTAGGGACTTGAACTAGTACCCATAAATGATGTCGGCATAGCAGGTGGTAGCTTAACCTGCCATACCACAGGTCAGCTCCCTGCCTAGGGTTTTCAGTCTCTTTGAATCCTGTGAATGATCTTTGATTCTTTGATCCTCCTAAGAGTAGCTGCTATCAGTTAAAATTAGGCAAAATGGCTTGTTTTGTTCTTTCTTTAGATTTTTCAGTGCTTTAAAAATCCCAACTAAAATGACTATTAAAGACTTACAGAAGGTACTTGAGGAGATCAGAAGTAGGAGAGATTGTTCCGTGATAGAGAGCTCTGGAAAAATTTTATTAAAGAAATATTTGCGGCTGGAGCCGCGGCTCACTAGGCTAATCCTCTGCCTAGCGGCGCCGGCACACCGGGTTCTAGTCCCGGTCGGGGCGCCGGATTCTGTCCTGGTTGCCCCTCTTCCAGGCCAGCTCTCTGCTGTGGCCAGGGAGTGCAGTGGAGGATGGCCCAAGTCCTTGGGCCCTGCACCCCATGGGAGACCAGGAGAAGTACTCTGAAGGCTCCTGACTTCAGATACGCGCGGTGTGCTGGCCGCAGCGCGCCAGCCACGCCGGCCATTGGAGGGTGAACCAACCGCAAAGGAAGACCTTTCTCCCTGTCTGTATCTCTCACTGTCCACTCTGCCTGTCCAAAAAAAAAAAAAATTGCTTTAAAGATGGATAATAAGTGGCCATGTTAAATGAAGTAGGTACCCTATTCAGTGATGGATAAAGCCTGGCATCAAATATTGGAAGCTGAAATTGTGAACTGCTATAGGGAATGGCTTAGTAATTTCAGATTGAACTATAAATGCAAGTGCAGAAAAAATAGGTTGAGAGTACATATTTAAAATTTTGATTTGGGGTTTGAGAATTTGGGCTTCATTCTTTTATAGTGTATACAGTATATATAGACATGATAAGTCCAAGTCAGATTCCAAATGGGAGTACAGTGTTACTTCAGATAAGAAACATTTAGTATTTGTTTTAGATTGATGAAAACAATCATTCATTCATTTTGTCATATTTTGCTATGAAGGCCTTAATTTCAATTTAAAGATAACTAAAAATATGATGTACACATTATAATCTAAATTTTTGTTAAAACACATAAATCAACAATAAAATGACATCAAATAATAAAAAGATAAGAAATTTAAGAAATAAAGGTTTTTTTTTTTTTTTTTTTTTTTTTGAGACAGGCAGAGTGGACAGTGAGAGAGAGAGACAGAGAGAAAGGTCTTCCTTTGCCGTTGGTTCACCCTCCAATGGCCGCCGCGGCCGGCGCGCTGCAGTCGGCGCACCGCGCTTATCCGATGGCAGGAACCAGGAGCCAGGTGCTTTTCCTGGTCTCCCATGGGGTGCAGGGCCCAAGCACCTGGGCCATCCTCCACTGCCCTCCCTGGCCACAGCAGAGAGCTGGCCTGGAAGAGGGGCAACCGGGACAGAATCCGGCGCCCCGACCGGGACTAGAACCCGGTGTGCCGGCGCCGCTAGGCGGAGGATTAGCCTAGTGAGCCGTGGCGCCGGCTTAAGAAATAAAGTTTTTAGAATTTATATTATGACTTATGGGAGTGGAAGATTGAGACAAAAAATAAAACAGAAATATAAAGAATCTCAAAGGAATACGTTTTTGAAAAAACAGAAAAACCATGGAAAACTTCTGTTCAAAAAGTGAAAAATCAGAAGGAAATTACACTCTCATATATAATTGTGCTGACATATACTCCATGTAATTCAATACCTAAAATAGCCAGTGAATTCTATGCAAAATTAACAAGATAAATTACAGCACATCTTTTTATTGCTATTGTTGATTTAAAGTAAAAGTTGCAATCAATTATCTAACTGTATTTTGGCATTATGTTTTAGGAAAACATCTGGATTTTGACAGATTGTTCCTTGTTTTCATTATCTTCGCTAAGTTTCATTCAATAGCTACCCATACTTTTGCTATGTAGAGAATTCTATAGATATCTCTTTTCAAAACCTTCTAGATCTTTGTTTTCCATTGAGTAATAAACAGGTAATGGATTGAATAATAATAAATAACAGAGTTTATATATTATATACCATTATATTTGTGCTGCCCAAAATGGTAGCCATTGACCCTGTCTTGTTATAGAGCTTGACTTGTGTAGTTTGAAATGAGACTTACTGACTTTTGAAGACTTAGTATAAAAAATAGGAACACAATTATACACACACATATGTGTTAAATATATATTATTCAAATGTTCTTTTTTAAGATTTATTTATTTGAAAGGCAGAGTTACAGAGAAGCTGAGGCAGAGAGTGAGAGTGAGAGAGAGAGAGAGAGAAAGATCTTCCATCTGCAGGTTGACTCCCCAAATGGCCACAATGACCAGAGATGAGCTAATCTGAAACAAGGAGCTTTTTCCAGGTCTCCCACGTGGGTGCAGTGGCCCAGGATCCAAAGACTTGGGCCTTACTCTACTGCCTTCCAAGGTCATAAAGCAGAAAACTAGATTGAACATGAAGCAGCCAGGACTTGAGCCGGCACCCAAATGGAGTTCAGGCACTGTGGGTCAGGGCTTTACCCTGCTACGCCACAGCACCAGCCCCCACTCTCAATTTTTCTTAATGCTTTCTACTTTTTAATGTGGACATCAGAAACTTAAAATTATACTTGAGTCAAACAACACTAATGTAGAACTAAAAGCACTGTAGAAGTGAAATTGACACTTTGAGATGCAATGACTTTGAGCAGCCCTTGTTTGGACTGTTGAGGAACTTTTTTTTTTTGACAGGCAGAGTTAGACAGTGAGAGAGAGAGACAGAGAGAAAGGTCTTCCTTCCTTTGGTTCACCCCTCAAATGGCTGCTACAGCCGGCGCACTGCGTTGATCCTAAGCCAGGAGCCAAGTGCCTCCTCCTGGTCTCCCATGCAGGTGCAAGGCCCAAGCGCTTGGGCCATCTTCCACTGCCTTTCTGGGCCACAGCAGAGAGCTGGACTGGAAGAGGAGCAACCGGGACAGAATCCGGTGCTCCACTGGGACTAGAACTGGGGTGCCTGTGCAGCAGGCAGACAATTAGCCAAGTGAGCTGTGGTGCTGGCCACTTTTTTTTTTTATACTATTTGTTGAATTGTTTACTTAGTAGTGAGTTAATCATATGTGTATAAAGTTAATTGAAAATAGATCTTAGTAAAAAATAAGAATGAGAAAGGAGAGGCAGGAGGAAGACAGGTGGGAGGGCAGGTACAGTGGGAAGATTCATTGTATTCCTAAAGTTGTATTTATGAAATGCAAAAAATAACTAAAAGCAATGAAATCATTGTGAACAGTGGAAAGACATAGCTACTTCCTCTCAGATTCTCTGATCATAAAGCCTGCAACCTAACTGTGGAAGCATATTGATTAATTTAACCAATGTTGTACATAGCTTCCTGTAACTGAGTCTCTAGATGCCTTATGTGGCTGCTCACACAGCAAGGGATTAGTAGTGGAAGTGGATAACTCAGAATATGGATCAGTCTTGCTGGAGGAAGGATTTCCAGCTTCATTCCTCATCTGGACCCTACATGGAGGAAATAGTACACTTATTTCAAAGAGTGGTGGCACTCCATAGTGGGTGCTCAGAACTGTGAGGCCTTCATGAAGGGTAGATGAGAGGCTTGTCTCTACTCTTAGAGTCTTATTGAGTGCTAGATCTGCAAGTTTACTGAGTGTACTGGCTTGCTTTTGGTTAAATGCCTTTGCAGAAACAAATCTGTTTTAATATGAATACTTAGAATATTTTATTGCAAAGCGTCAAATCATTTTTTCTTTCTTTTTTTTTTTTAATTTTTTGCCAGAGAGAGTTATAGACAGTGAGAGAGAGACAGTGAGAAAGGTCTTCCTTCCATTGATTCACTCCCCTAATGGCCGCCACGACCGGCCCTGTGCCCATCTGAAGCCAGGAGCTAGGTACTTCCTCCCAGTCTCCCTTGCGGGTGCAGGGACCCAAGCACTTGGGCCATTCTCCACTGCCTTCCTGGGCCACAGCAGAGAGCTGGCCTGGAAGAGGAGCAACCGGGACAGAATCCAGCGCCCCAACCGGGACTAGAACCCGGTGTGCCGGAGCTGCAGGCAAAGGATTAGCCAAGTGAGCCGCGGCGCTGGCCAGTTTTTCTTTTAAACTGGTTTATTTTCATTGTTTTTTTTTTTTTTTTCCTACAAGTGGCTTAAAATTTACCATGTCACTATATGTATCAAAAATATTATTTTTCAGTAAATGTGGATTCATAAGAGCCATTTATCAAATTTACAAGACTGTTTTCTAATATGCTTTGCCTGTCAACTTTCTTGATAATTCTTTTACACCCCACAGTGAAAATGACCCATTGTGCAATCTGTTGATGACATTCATTGAATTAGAATTAGGCTTATAATAAATCTCACATCCTTTAAAGTACCATAATCAAGAGGATACATTATTTAGTATGCAACATTTCCATCTGGTACACGTTGGTAATGATTGGGTATTCCAGTCTGGGGAGAGAGCATGAGATTTGCCCTGATGTCTGCATATCTAAAAACCAGATGATAAATGTGTAAGCTCCTCGATTTTTTGAATTGTAAAGCAGACATTTTCTAAAGAGTTTTTTAAAAGGCTAAGACTATGTATCTTGAATATTTTTAAATTTTAGGCAGCTTTTTATCATTTTGTTGAAGGTATATATTATGCAATGTACATTTTTATTTGTAAGGAATCTTTAGTGTCTTTGCTTTGCATGGGTGGCCTGTGAAATGGAACTTTGTATACATGGGAATGGAGTCCTCTCTTAGTTTATGTGGTAACTGGCAATTACCAAAATGTTTAGTAAGGGAATACATTTAACTATGAAACTATTAACTATCAAATAAGAAATACATGTAAATATTGTAGTAGATAATTGTCAGATTTTATGTCAAAATAAGTAATATTTCTAAATCTATGAAACACTTTCAAGCTGCCATTGAAAGAGAAAAAATGTGATCTTCTCAACTACCTTTACTGTTTTATGTCTTCTATTTATATGTCAAAAATTGAGTATGGATATTTTACCTTGTTGCAGTGCAGACTAAGTATAGCAATATGGTACAATCTGGTAGGAGGCTGGTGCCGCAGCTCAATAGGCTAATCCTCCACCTGCAGCGCAGGCACACCAGGTTCTAGTCCTGGTTGGGGCGCTGGATTCTGTCCCGGTTGCCCCTTTTCCAGTCCAGCTCTCTGCTGTGGCCAGGGAGGGCAGTGGAGGATGGCCCAAGTGCTTGGGCCCTGCACCCCATGGGAGACCAGGAGAAGCACCTGGCTCCTGGCTTTGGATCAGCGTGGTGCGCTGGTTTGCAGCGCGCTGGCCGCAGCAGCCATTGAGGGGTGAACCAACAGAAAAAAGGAAGACCTTTCTTTCTGTCTCTCTCTCTCTCACTGTCCACTCTGCCTGTCCAAAAAAAAAAAAAAAAAAATGGTAGGAAATGCTTTGTAACATTTTTGATGAGCTCTAAGAATCAAATAAGAGTGGTTTAATGTCAGTTTACATTCTTCTGACAAGTCACTTTATAAGGTTCTTCAGGAGAAAATGTATTAATCTTTATCCTAAATCATATATCTCTAAGTTTTATGTGTTGATGGGCAAGATTTTCAGTACTGAGTACAAATTAATGAAAATTGCACATTTTAATTTGTTCTGTTTGAAAAGATTTAAAAGGTAAACTACAATAATTTCAGCCAACATTCACATCCTTGTTTTTAAAACATAACCATTCCTTTTGACTTTTTTGCTAGTGAAACAACATATCCAAGTAGTAATACTATAATTGTTAACTAAATTGTCAGAAAGCATATTCTTTTTTCCCTGGGTTATTTATTTAATTCTCATAACAATCTTCTGATATTGACACTATAACTATCTCCATTTGCAGATGAAGAAAAAAGATTAAAGAAAAAAATTTGTGTAGATTACAATAAATGGAAAGTCAGACCTTGGAAACTGAGCTGAGCCAGCCTAATGCCATAGTCGTTAGTCATTCACTGCTCTACTGTATCATTGCTCCGGGCCTCCCCATGGATAAATCTGTAATTCACCTTGAATTTCTTTCTGAGGTATTATTGTCACTTATTGTCATTTTATTTCACTCATTTACTTATTACCTATTGTTTCCCTAATCCTTTGTAACTTAATTTTAATTTTCTTTTTCAACTTGGCTGAAACTGCATACATCCCAAATTTCTACTTTATCATTATCGGCTTAGCCTCATTCTTCTTGACTTTATTCTGACATCTGATACATTTAAGTAGGTCATCTTTTCAAAAATTTCTCCTTGATTTGATAGCAGTGTATTATACTACCTACTGCCCTTTCCTTCTTAATAGTGCTTTTTTCTTCTCATTTACTGACTCCCACCACAAGTATTTCTTGAAGTTTTATCTTTTGTCCTCTTTCTTGATCATTCATTATAGTAGCTTCAATTCTTGGTTCTAGGATGATAATGCTTTATTATTATTATTTTTTAATGGATGTCCTGGATTCTCACTTGGTATCTCCTCTAGTCTTTTGAGTTGTCTACTGTTTGCTCTCACTGGGTCATTTGTCTCGTCCAAGAGAATATCTAGTAATAAATTAGACAATTGTTCCAACATTTTGTTTCCAGAATAAGCGGCACAAAACTGCATTTATCATTTCATTGCCCTCTTAAAATAAGAGCAACAAAAGTAAACAATAAATATTTTCACTTTTTTCTATGTACTTGTCTGGATTGCCTGACCAATCTTCATTTGTCATTCTACTTAATTCCTCTCTACAATAATTTTTGTTTATGTTCTTGTATCCTCCTGCCCTCTACTTTTTCTTTGCTTCCTCATTCACTTTTTGTTTTATCTCCTTGTCCAAAATCTATCATGTTTTCTCCATTGTCCATAATGTAGCTCTTTGCCTGTTATGATGTTTATGATTCTTCCCATCTATCCAAGGTTTAGTAAATTGTGATTTTAAAATGAAAACCAATGTTCTCTATTGAGGGAGAAACTGCTTTCTCTTCCATTTATCTTCTTTATATGCATGCTCTTTAAGTTATCAAGGCATAATTATTTAATCTTTAATATTAGTATATCTTATCTTTTAAATTTGTGTGTGTTAACTGTTAAATCTTTGATTATGACCATTATCTTTGTCTTTCCTATTCCCCACATAATGCAACAGTGCTAAGAAAATAACAGACATTCAGGGTCCGGTGGTGTGAGCCAGTAGATTAATCCTCTGTCTGTGGCACTGGCATCCCATAGGGGTGCTGGTTCTAGTCCTGGCTGCTCCACTTCCTACCCAGCTCTCTGCTGTGGCCTGGGAAAGCAGTAGAAAATGGCCCAAGTCCTTGGGCCCCTGCACCCACATGGGAGACTCAGAAGAACCTCCTGCCTCCTGGCTTTGGATCAGTGCAGCTTCAGCCGTTGCGGCCATTTGGGGAGTGAACCAAAGGACAGAAGACCTTTCTCTCTGTCTCTGTCTCTCACTGTCTGTAACTCTACCTTTCAAATAAGTAAATCTTAAAAAAAGAGAAAATAATAGACATTCAAATGCTCATTTTGATGGATAAATTCTTGGTGATAGAATAGGTTTGTGTTTCCCAGAAAACTGTATAATGAATTAGTTCCTTTTTTATATAACATGACAAGAATTTTCTTTTCTAAATTACATTTTACTATATTGCTTACATAACTGCTGAAATTACTTCCAACTAATTGAAACGCCATTAGTAAAAATTATTAGAACTATTATTTGGGGACTAGAGAAGAAAATATTCTGTACATAGTTCACTTCTCAACCTTAAAGGAAAAATGAATAAATGTGAATTTGAAGATACCCACTTATCTAAACTTTTATGAGGAAGGTCACTACTTTGGAATTTTAATTCATTTGTGGCTTTAGCTATCAGTTGCCTGCCACATAATAGCATTTATACTCACTGGTTTCCGTTATACCCTATCTCTCACCCTTCCTTTACCCTTGATTACATGGCTTAGAGACTTATTGTTACATAGCTGCAGTGATTTATCCGTGGAACTTTTTTATACTAATTTGTGTTTTTGTTAGCAGGAAGATAATTTAAGATGACAATGAAAGCTTGTGCTGCCCTGCAAATGCTGTGTGTACATTGTGCTCCAAATATATTTCTGATTGTGTAACTGCATTTACTGAGTAAAAGTCTCAGCCTGACAGTAAAAGAGTATTTTCACCAGGTACAAGAGGCCATTTGTCAAAACTGACCTTTTCTGTGAAACAGCTACAATTATTAGTTGATTCAAGTGTCAAAGCCTCATCATAAGATAAGGAAGTCAGCGAGGAAATTTTTTTCTTATTTGATAATAGGTTTCAGAAAGAGTTATAGATGGATTTGATGTTTCTGTCTAAGGTTGAAAACTTAGCCTGAAATGTGCCTGAAACAATTTAGATAGTCACCTTTGTTGAACTGAGGTATATATCACAATTTTGGTTTCCTTGTAGATTGTTCATAAAATCATAATGACTGAACAATATCTTCTTTTATGTTACTTTAACACTAACACATAAATAAAGCACAGCAAAAGATTTATAGACTTTTCTTTTTATGATACATAATTTTATAGGATGTGTAAGTATGAATAAGGAGTAGATACCAATGGAAATCTTTTTTAAAAAGTCAGATATAGACTATATAATGTGGATGTTTTTATGACAACTTATAAATGACTAAAATGTCATAATTTTATAAACAAAATGTATGATAAAAATCAGGTAATCATGAGCAATACAAAATTCACAACAAAATCTACGTTTAGTTGGGTATTTAGTACAGTAGTCTAGTTGCTGCTTGCGACTTCCTTATCACACATTGGAGTGTTGGTTTGAGTTCAGGCTGTTCTACTTCTGATCCAGCTTCTTGCTAATGCATACCCTAGGAGGCAGCAGGTCCTGGCTCAAGCACTTGGATCCCAGCCTCCCATATGGGAAATCCAGATTAAGTTCTGAGCTCCTGCCAGTGCCGTGGCTCACTAGACTAATCCTCCACCTGGGGTGCTGGCACCCTCGGTTCTAGTCCCAGTCGGGGTGCCAGATTCTGTCCCGGTTGCTCCTCTTCCAGTCCAGCTCTCTGCTGTGGCCTGGGAGTGCAGTGGAGGATGGCCCAAGACCATGGGCCCTGCACCTGCATGGGAGACCAGGAAGAAGCACCTGGCTCCTGGCTTCGGATCGGTGCAGCGCGCCAGTCATAGCGGCCATTGGAGGGTGAACCAATGGCAAAAGGAAGACCTTTCTCTCTGTCTCTCTCTCTCACTGTCTAACTCTGCCTGTCAAAAGAAAAAAAAAAGTTCTGAGCTCCTGGTTTGGCTTGGACCAACCCTTGCTGTTATGGGAACTTGGTGGGTGAATCCATAGAGAGAAGATTTCTCCTCTCTGTCTACCTTTCAAATAACATGTATTATTATTATTTTTTAAAGAAGCTACATCAGGATAACTTCTGATGAGAATAACAGGAAAAGCTTTTCAATACAACAGACTAGGGGTATCCTATATATCAACACAATATGTATTTTAAATTTAGAGGAGATGTCAAAATTATGAGGGCTTGCACAGATATTTATAAATAAAACAATAATACAAAATAGAAGTGTTAAAAGAATACAACAGAAATGTTTGATTAAAAATAGGAAGTAAAAAATAACACTCATTAGTAAAAGATAGGACAATGGAAAAATAAAGAAAGTGAAGGGAAGAAATTTTTAAAAGACCAAAGAATATATATTTAACATTAAAATTATGGACCGTGATAGGCCACAGGCTTGCTTCCATGATAAAGTTGTCTGGCAAAAATTAACGTACCTTGTAATGGCTAGAGGAGCATTAAATCAAACAAATGGATAAAAATAGCTCTCCTAAATCCAGCTTTAGTGTAAGGAATGTCACCTTGATGGTAAGACTAGAAAGAGGACTTGTATAGAAACACATGCTAATTAGGTTTTCTCTATATGAGGACATCCAGCCCCACAGAAATAAGAAAAACTGGAGCAAAATTGGCAAGGGTATTCACTTCTAGATGCTAAAAATATTCTAGATTTAAATCCTCCTTTCATTATTTTTTATCCATAAAATCATAATGAATATCTTCCAGTCTTTGCTTTTAGTGGTACAGTAAATAGTGAAAATTACCTTGCAAGTTGGGACTGTGTAAAGTACTCTTAATTATCAACAGAAAAAGTTCGTTCTATAACCCTTATAGACTTTAGTGAAATATAAAACACACCCTCGCTGTTATTTATAAATGTATTGAGAAAAATGGAAATTAGTAATGATAAATTATGTAATGCACTGTAATTTGAAACATCAATAACACTGAGAATTAAAGTATTTTACTTTTTGTAACAAATCTATGAAGAATAGTTTTGAATGGTTCTTGCTTTTTTTCTCATTGTATAACTTACAGTATGGAACAAGCATTTTTTATGCATATACTAATTATTACACTTCTAAGTTTGATCATCTTTCAATATTTTTTGTACCTTCAATGTTGCATAATATCTAAATTCTTTTAACCTACTATTTCCCCCCATTTTCATTACAACTACTTTCCTCATTTATGTTGAAAGTTTGCCTTCATGAATTGTTTCTGTATCAGGTTCTCTCAAACTGCAGCAGTGTCAGAATTTCCATGGTATATTTTTGCTATGATCCAATTTATATTTGCTTCTATTTTACTTCCAATGTTATAATTTTTTTGTTTCATTACTATGCTTTCATCTTAGACAATTCATTTTTTTTAAAAAAAATTATTCATTTATTTGAAAGGCAGAGTTAGAAAGGGGGAGAGACAGAGAGAGAAAGAGAAAGAGTTAACAGAGAGATTTTGTTATCTTCTATTTTCTGGTTCATTCCCCAAGTGATGTAAACAGCTGGAGTTGGGCCAGGCAGAAGCCAAGAGCCAAGAGTGTCATCCAGGTCTCCTACGTGGGTGCAGGGGCCCAACCACTCAGGCCATCTTCTGCTGCCTTCGCAGGCACATTGTCAGGAGCTGGATTAGAAGTGGAGCAGCTGGGGCTCAAATTGCACCCATATGAACTGATGGCATTGCAGGCAGCAACTTTACCTGGATGCCACAATGCCTGACCCAATTCCTCTTTCAGTTACCTTGTTTGTAAATATGATTCCTTAGGTTTATTACTGAAAGGCAAGGAGACAATCCTACACTCTAACTCTAATTTTTGTGCATGAACTGAATGACACATGCACAGTAATGAGGGACCAACAGATTTTGAAATGATTGAGACTGGTCATTGATAATGATGCATGTTATTTATATAACAGTTTGCATATTGAAGAAGTAGCAGTAAATTATATATTTTGTGCAATTCCAGTTAATTTACTCTGTTAACTGAAAACTGAATATTTACTTAAACCATAGTAAACAGAAATTTAAGTATATTAAATCCATGCAAATTGTGGACACTGGCACGTGTAGTTTTTTATGCTTTTGATCTGTTTGGCTTATATAGTTTTTCTCTCTTACGTAAGCCTGAAATGTTTTCTGTCTTAGAATGTAGCCTAAAAGTGGTGTAATCATTCTGTAAGGTAATACCCTACATGCTCAGTTTCCTCAGAGGCACCTTTTGACAATCTCATTTTATAATGTTATACGATGATTTTTAGGATTTTCTTATCACAGTCTGTAAAGGTGTTTTATGTTATCATTCTGAAACACAACTTTTGTTTGAGAAGAGGATGTGGAAATTGGAGATTTGGGGAGTAGTAAATCATTTTACTGTCATAGTTATGAGAAGCCTCAGATTGAGCTAGAACTTTATCTTTAATGACTTTATTGAAATAATATGTTTATATACTCACGGGATTTTGAATATTTATTGCTATTTTTATTATTAAACATATTCCTTCTTAGTCTAAATTACTTGTAATATTTTTATAGTGTATATTAAAATATCTCAATTGCCTTAATATAATACTTTGTATTATGTAGTATTATAGTACACATACTATTACAGTACACATATATTATATGTGCATGTTTCATACACTATTTTTATATGTGAACCTGAGTCATATCCTATTATGTTATGTCTGTTAACAGCACTAATTTGGGAAGTATAAAATTTCAAATAACAAATTCATTTGCTTATTTTGACCTCATTTTTCAAAGTATTGAATATTCATAATAGTAAGAGTCCTATGCTGCTTCTAGGTTGAAGTTTCTGTTTTCTAGCTTACATCTTTAGGCATCATAGAATTTCGACACTAGAGAAAGTTATAGACTTCTTGTACAAATCTTTTTTGTTTTGTAGATGAAAAAATGAGTTTCCAAGAGGATAAGAGATACAAAATAGAAGTGGGATCATGTTTTATCAAATAACCCAGTGCAATGAAAAATGTGTCTACATTTAATTTTTATCATCTCTCTGAAGTTGGACAGGCAGGAATTATATAAGCAACTAAAGTAATAGAAAACAGATTTAAAGAAGTCAAAGGTTTTTCTGAGATGTTTCTTCTGAGGTGACACAGATGGTGGGTGTAGAACTTCTTATGACCTCATCTCATCCTCTTGGACCAAGGCTATATCTCATACCCACCTTGTGACCTTTGTGTAATTGGAAATGGAAATGGTGTCCATGTGTTTGTGTAAAACCTCATTTACAAAAACAACTAAATAAAGCATTGAGTGATTTTTCTGTAGAAGTCCTTGGCAACCCGATCCCCTTTTTTCAGAGGTTGCCAGGTGTTATTACTTTAATCTGCAAAATATAATTTTCTAGAAATACTTTTAGTTCAGGGTCAAACTGAAAGCTTTTTATACTCAAACACAGAATCACAATGATTAAATGATTTACTCTGGGAATGCAGACTGCCTCATTTTTAAATCAGGTATGTACTATTAATGTTCACATGCAGAGTGATTCAACTGGGCTGGGAATTCAGTTCTATGTCTCCATTTCTAAGCTGGATTATAGTGACTTTAATAATTAATTGCCATTTCTGAAGGACTTTTGATCTTTTCAGATAAATTTTCATTACATTGTATACAAATATTCAGAATTTGTTTTCTAGCAAAATATATTATCTGAAAAATACATTCATATAAATGTGCAAAGAAGTTACAATTATAAGGAAGTGTTAGGTGGAATATATATTCTTATTTAGAGATCTTATGTTTTGAGTTTTCTTTATCAATGCTGTGTATGTAAAGGAACTATCCTAAGAGGATGCTTGTTATAAAATGTTGGTCACATCTTTACAGTTGTTATAACTGATATCTAAGTATATGCCTGTGATTTCCTTAGTGTACCTTCATGTTCAATTACCCTATCCATATGATTTAAAGATGTTTCAAATCTTCATGCAAATAATTACATGTACATAGAAATTTTGATGTGATAGATGGAAATTAAAATACTTTTGAATTCTTTTGTCAAGATGATAAATAGAATAAGAGTGGTACATTTAATGAGTTAATCATTTGCTGGTATTTGTATGATTAAAATAATTCTATTAAACAAACTGTTGATGTAGTATCTTGCATAGAGTTTTTTCCCCAATAACAATATATAACCAACAATTTTCCCTTTGTCTACCATAATTATAAGAGATAAGTTAACTAGATATTTTTTCCCACCTGTAAAATAGTCTCTAATTTTGAGGAGTTTCATTAGGATTTGTGTTTCTCATTATATAAAACTTAAACTTGTTTAAAAGACTCATCATTTAAAAGTGCTTCACTTAAATGTTTTTAAAAATCAAGTTTGGAAAAATCATGGTTTCTAAAACTGCTTAATGTAATGAAATACATTTAACAGCCTAAGACTCCACTTGGAGCTAGCTGTATGTAACAAGCAATTTATTTAAGGTGAAAATTCTTAATGCATGTGAAGTTTGCATACTTCCTGGAGGCTCACATTAAATCCACCCAACAGTCTAATGACCTTGCCACCAGCTTCCTCCAAGAAAGCTGCATTTACATTTGTAAGGTTAAATAAAACATATAATAGGAAACCAAAATGAGGAACTGTTATGAATCAAAGAAACAAATCATAGATTTTCTCTTCACTGACAATTTAAACTTTTGTATAATGATCATGTCACGAACATCATCTGGTCATGTGCACTGTCTGTATATCAGGACTGATAATTGAATTTCACTGTGATGACCCAAAATAGTTGTTTTATATATCAGATAGGCTTTTAAAAAATGAGATTATTCTAGGTGATAATCTCAGGAAATATGCTTGACTACTCCTGCCGCCATCATTTCCTCACTATATGATAGATCTAACGTGTGCTGTTTTCCCTAATGTTATTAAACCTAACTGATAAGATATTTTCAAAATACATTAAGATATACAATTTTATAGAAATATATTCATTTAATTTTGAATTATAAAATCAGTTTTAAAATAATTACATTATTTAAAACATATATAATCTTATTTTTAAATTTTTAAGTGAAACAAATTATACATATTTGTGAGTTACCATATGACAGGTTGATATATGTGTACATTCTGTAATTTTCAAATTGGAACAAACATATCTATCTCCTCAAACATTTGTCATCTCCTTATGATGAAAACATTCACAAATTCCCTTATAGCTTTTTAAAAAATATGTACAGTGTATTACTGATACTACAGTCAACCCATTGTGCAATAGAACATAAGAACTTCTTCCTTTTCCTTTAAGATTTATTTATTTATTTGAAAGGCTGAGTTACAGAGAGTGAAGGAGACATACACACACACACACACAGTTCTTCCATCTGCTGATTCACTCTCCAAATGCCCACAATGGCTGGGGAAAGCCAGGGGGGCCTGGAATTTCATCCAGGTTTCTCATGTGTGTTCAGGGGCCCAAGCACTTTGGCTATCACCCCACTGCTTTCCCAGGTGCATTATCCTGGAGCTGCTGGGACTCATATGGTATGCTGGAATCTCAGACGGCGACTTAACCTGCTGCATCAGGATATCAGCCCCCAGAACTTTTTCCTTCTACTTATAAATTAGTACTTGTTAGACAGTCTTTTGATTTACAAATACACTTAAACTGTGTTAATAAATCAAGAAAGATGTAAACACAAAATGATAGGTAGTTTATCCCAATTTTGAAGAATTTCTAAAAATAATTGAATTTTTCTTGGAATCTCCTGGTCCTCACAGTCACTCCCACATTATAGACAGCATATATTTCTACAACCGCATTTCAGTAAGACTGCATTGATTCTATTTAAGCCATTGAGAATTTTAAAAGGTCTTCATCTTTTCCAAATATCATTAGTTTGCATATAGTACTTCTATTTGTCTTCTCTTTTGAATAATTTGGTTCTTCTTTCTACAAGAAATATAAACTATTGTGCTATATCTTTTTTATTTTGCTTTCCTATAGTATAATCCAAAATTTGCTATGATTTTTCTTTCTCACTGTGTTTCTCTTTATCTGTTTTTTAACTATTGTCAGAATTTTCCAGATTTCTAGACATTTGTTGTTAATATTAGGTTAGGTTATATTATTTTACTACATATATGATCTGTTCAACTGCCCTCAAATATTTCACCTTGGTTCCATCCTCCACTCTGAGTGATGCTGTCTGTATGTCTGTATGTATGGGAGGGTGAATGTGGCTACTCAGCAGCCCTCCTGAAGTCAGGTGAGCCATTGTCACATGTTAGAATCAGTAATGCTGTTATGTTGATTTATTTCCTTCAAAACAAAGCATTCTAATTGTAGTAGTTGAATTGAAAGGACAGCTAATATGAGCAGAATGATGCTATAGAAAACCTAAAAACAAATATGTTCATAGAAGATTGGTGCCTTTTGCATTAACAGTAGTTGCTTATGTGTTTTGAGGGTGTTAGGTCTTAAATCATTAAAAATGGAGAGGAAATGAATTTGGCAATATATGTCATACACACATTCCAGGATATAGTAATGAAGCACAATAGTTCTGTCTCTCTTCAATGGCAATTATTTCTAACATTATGATTTTTCTCTTCAGCTACTTACTTATCCACCTTCTTACACTTTTCTTTATAAATAAATATGTTTGTTCCTAAAATGATTTCTTAAAATCCACAGGTTATTTTCCTTATTTATTTTTTTAAGTTATTTTTATTTATCTGTCAGGCAAGGACAGAGAAATTGGTTCATTCTTCAAATGGCCACAATAGCCAGGGCTATGCACGCTAGAGTCAGAAGCCAGAAATTCAATAGAGTTCTCTTTTGTGTATGTGGTGGGGATCCAACTACTTGAGCCATCACTGATGCCTCCTGAGGTGTACATTAGCAGGGAAGCTGGAATTGGGAGCAGAATTTGAACTCAGTCCAGGAATTTTAATAAGAGATGTGGGCATCCCAGATAGAGTCTAAACTCTAAGTTAAACACCCATTCAATTTTTCTTTTAATTTTAGAAAAAAACAGACACTAATTTCCTAATGGCATGCTTTTCTAAAATCATAGAAACTAATAATATTCTGTAGGTTAATTATAGCCAAGAGAGCATAGTTCTTTTTTAATCAAAAACATTGTAGCAATGTACAATATGATATTTGTTGTTTTAGATATGGCTGGGTTCTGTGAAATGTGAGTTGAAAGTTCAAGTATGTTGTGAGTACAAAGAATTTTACTGAAGTGTGTCATGAGGATTAGTGTCTTGACCTATGCAATATTTTTATTGATGATTTACACTAAGAGTGAAGCATGTTCTCAAAGAATATTTGAGTTATTTTCATCCCTCAGTATCCATAGGAGATTGATTCCAGGACTCTACAGATACCAAAATCCTCAGATGTTTAAGTCTTTTATGTAAACTGGTGTAGTATTTGCATATAACATAAGCACATCTTCTTGTATAATTTAGATAATCTCTAGATTATTTATAAGACCTAGTAAAGGGGCCAGCACTGTGGTGTAGTGGGATAAGCCTCTGCCTGGGGTGCTCTCATTCTTTCTGGGCACCAGTTCATCTGGGACACTCCACTTTTGATCCAGCTCTCTCTTGATGGCCTGGGAATGCAGTGGTAGATGACACAAGTGCTTGGACTGCTGCACACATGTGGGAGACCCGGAGGAAGCTCCAGACTCCTGCCTTCAGATCACTCCAGCTCCAGCCATTGTGGCCATTTGGGGAGTGAACCAGTGAATTGAAGACCTCTTTCTCTGTCTCTCCCTCTCTCTGACTGAAGCTCTGCCTCTCAAATAAATAAGTAAATCTTAAAAAAAAAGACCTAGTAAAATAAATACTATCTAAATAGTTGTTATCCTATGGAGTTTAGAGATTAAAAACAGGAAAAAGTCTGTACATGTTAAGTTCATATGCAGATTTTTTTTTCTTTCTTTCTTTCTTTCTTTCTTTCTTTCTTTCTTTCTTTCTTTCTTTCTTTCTTTCTTTCTTTCTGACAGGCAGAGTGGACAGTGAGAGAGAGAGATGGAAAGAAAGGTCTTCCTTTTCCATTGGTTCACCCACCAATGGCTGCTGCGGCCCGCATGTTGCAGCCGGCGCACTGCGCTAATCCGAAGCCAGGAGCCAGGTGCTTCTCCAGGTCTCCCATTCGGGTACAGGGCCCAAGGACTTGGGCCATCCTCCACTGCACTCCCTGGCCACAGCAGAGAGCTGGACAGGAAGAGGAGCAACTGGGACAGAATCCGGCGCCCCGACCGGGACTAGAACCTGGTGTGCTGGCGCCGCTAGGTGGAGGATTAGCCTATTGAGCCGCAGTGCCGGCCCATATGCAGTTTTTATTCCTAATATTTTTAAATCCTGTGTTGATTGAATCTACGACTGCAGACTCTGGAGGTACAGAGGGCCCAGTTGTGGAGAGGGATATAATGATTTCTTAGGACAGTATAAATAGATGAGATATCCTACAGTATTCAGACACGCAGCCTCTCAACTGGCCTATCTAGGAAAAGATACTAAAGTGCATAATGCAGAATTGCACAAAATAAAATAATACTAATAATATGGTAAAAAATTTCATAAGTACAAATATAATTTTTAGAGAAAGGCGTTGTAGCACAACAGGTTAAGGCACAATCTGATATTAGAGTTCCTTGGTTTGAGTCTTGCCTGAGTTTCTGATCTAGTTTCTTGCTATTGTGTCCTCTGGGAAGCAACAGGTGATGGCTCAAGTACTTTGAGCCCTACCACCCTTGTGGGAGACTTGGATGAAGTTCCTGTTTCCTGTCTTCAGCCAGCCCACCTCTGAATGCTCGACTTTGGTGAGTGAACCAGCAGATGGAAGTCTCTCTTTCTCTCTCTCTCTCTCCCTTTTCTCTTTCTCATCCTGTGTATCAACAACCACAAACTTTAAGGGACTTTTTTTTAAACATTAAGAGGCTTACTTAATGAATTGTCTCAATAAAATATTTTAATATATATTGTCCACAGTTCTATTCTACTTGTTAAGAAAAAAATAGCTGGAGTTATACTGTGAGGGTTTTATCCTTGATTTACCACTAGATAGGATATTTTCTATAACTTAGCATACTTTCTTCATCTTGAAAATAAGGATAAATTTATTTCCGAAAGATGCTGTGAGTTTGATATGGAATCATATGTGTAAAGAGTAAACCATAACATAGCATGAGTTCACAAATGTTAACTAATATTCATTATTATTATTATTGTGTGCAAATCATTGTGGGGAATCCAAAGCTAAAAACAATAGAAACAAAACTCTGCTTCTTTCAAAAGTGAAATCAATCTTTTTATAAATTGTACAAGGCAGTGAATAGAAAGAACATAATTTATAGTGATTGAAATCTGAAACCTGTGCTTGGATGTTATAGCAAATCTACATATGATCAAAAGAACTTCACAGATTTATTTCCAATCTGCATATTTAATAATACTTGAAGCAGTTGTTTTTGTCATTCATAATTTTCATAAAATCAAACTTTAATTAAAAAGTTTCTACCTGGAGACATTTCCTTTGAAATCCTAGGTGAGGCTCAGTAGGACTGTTTGCCTGTTCGTGACAATATTAAATGTCAGACTGACAAATGTCAGCTCAACAGATGGATAATTGTATACTTTAACACTTTTAATGGACAGATGTATTTTAGCATAAATTTTAATATAATCTATAACTAAAACCATGGCTCATTTGGTAATAATCTTGTTATTTACATATGGTAATATGCATATATTACATACACTTATGGATTATTGGTTCAATAAGTGTCTGTGGATCTTTTTTTTTTTTTCTAAATCTGGAAGCTATACCTTAAAAGAAGTATCTGAGCTGCATTTCTGAGAGCAGAGCCCAGACAAGAGGCAGAGTGCTCATTTGAGACTTCAACAATTAGAAGTGAGAAGCACAGAAGGGTGGGAGTGTTATCAATGTCACTGCTGTAAGCAGAAAGGATTGCATTTTTCAGGGACACCTGAGAAGCATACAGATGCTTCCCATTATTTTATGTAGACTGCAGCATTGATCAACCAGCAACTGGCCTGCATTGGCTGAGGGTTACTTTCAGTGTGGCACATTGTACTTCACTTCTGGAATGCACTTTGTGCAGGCCCAGGCAGTCAGACTCTTAGACTCTGAAGATGACTCGATCACAGAATTCTGAAAGAAGTTAGAAAGGCATTTGTGGTGGGCTATTCCCAGTTTGAGGATCAATTAGCATGAAACTGTCCATTTCAGTTTGGCTGAAATTAGAGGAGGGACAAAAGAATGAAAAGAGGCCGCAAAAACTTCTTGTATCCTGCCTGCATTCTGTTAACTCATTGTATTTCTCAGGTCCCTTGCTGTCAGTTTAGCTATCAAAACTGCAAAATGCTGACCAGTCATGATTTCTTAAATTTTCTTATAGCAAGAGAGTGGAACAAGCTTGGAAATCCATTTTTGCAGTTGCCTCAATGCATATCAAGAATATTATCTTGCTTTTCCATCACCCATGCTACATGTCTCTCATTTGGGCCAACATTTCAGCTTGTCAGTGGAAGATACAGGTCAGGATGTTGTCTCTAGTGGACTTGATCTCCTATAAGGTCATGAATTCTGAAATTCCCTCTTCACGGCTATCAACAGCCATAGACACATCAAGAGATATCCTAGGGGCTTCTCCAGATTCCAGGCTACTTACTCAAATAGGTAGCAAGAATAAACTTAGACCTTTGTGATATAAAACTCTACTTCTTGAGAACAGCATCTCAGCCTTGCTGAGAGACAGCCTGTGCTATTATGCTCATGGATAATCTTTGTCCCTGCCACTATGACTCCATTGTGTAAGAACTGGTATGGCTGAGGGCAGGGGCTAGCTGGAAAACCCAGACCACTCATCCTGTCTACCATATTAAGTGTTTCATCCGTGGTGAATCCTTTCTGGTAGAAATTGGTATAAGACACAAAGATTTTCACACTTCGAGATTTACCCCTAGATCTGTTCATGTATTCCACAAACCACATAATTTATCATCTTCATCTTGCTATTTCTTTTTTTTGTTGTTGTTGATTTTTTTTTGGGACAGGTAGGGTTAGACAGTGAGAGAGAGAGAGAGACAGAGAGAAAGGTCTTCCTTTGCTGTTGGTTCACCCCCCAAGTGGCTGCTACGGCCGGCACGTTTCAGCTGGCGCACTGCGCCAATTGGAAGCCAGGAGCCAGGTGCTTCCTCCTGATCTCCCATGCGGGTGCAGGGCCCAAGGTCCTGGGCCATCCTCCACTGCCCTCTCGGGCCATAGCAGAGAGCTGGACTGGAAGAGGAGCAAGTGGGACAGAATCCAGCACCCCGACCGGGTCTAGAACCCGGGGTGCCGGTGCCGCAGGCGGAGGATTAGCCTAGTGAGCTGCGGCGCCGGCCATCATCTTGCTATTTCAAAAACCAGTTCCAAGCAGCTAAGAAATCTGCCATTATCTAGGAGTCCATGTATATTTTTAAATCAGACTATTCCTGCTTTTATATAGTCAACTTAGGATACAGTAACACAGTACTGACACCTTGCTGATCATTGTCTTTATTGACACCTCTATGTGTGTCTGTAGTAACATGGCACTAAGCAATATGTGCTTCCAGCATACACAAAAACCCTGAGCTGCTGCATTTCTCATCTGAGTCAGTTATGATGCCCTTTTCCTTGTATGCTGGTCATAGGGAACCTCCTTAAGGCTATAGATTGAGATGAGAGAAGGGTTCTTGGTTGGGAGGTATGGACTCTCTGTCTTATTCACTGAACTGATTTGAGATACTTGTCGATGCTTAACCCTATCACCACTGCGTAATATCCATTTCATGAAGGGGTTGTGTTGTGCTCAACTGGTCTTATGACTAGGACATCTCATGATACTCACCTCATGATGGGCAGCTTTGAAGTTACAGTCACTGATGTCCCATGGTCGGGGGTTAACTATTGGGATCCAGTGGCCTAACAGGAGCTGCTTACCAAAGATGTGTTTCTCAGTTGTAAAAAGCATGGCCTTTCTCTAGAATCCTACCTGTTTGTACTGTAACTCTCCTATGGAACAGAACAGAAATTTCTCAGTGCGGCTGAGGCATCAGCACTGTCTGTGGTGGATATCTCAGGTAGAATCAGCTCTCCTATGCTTTGGAGCTCAAATGAGTTTTGCAGCCTAGTCTATACTGAAAGAACAATTCACTCTTATTTTGGACTTCATTTGCAACTGAGAGTCTTATGAGCTATAGTGTTTTCAGCTGTGGCATATACTGTCCCTAAAAATTTCAACAGGCCCATCAAGTGTTGGAATTCTTATTTTGTAGCAGAGGCCTCATGGCGCACTAACTGATCCTCCACTTTGGATGTTTGTGCTGTAAAGTCCCAGATCATTCGCCTTCTAAAATATCAGTAATAAAAGCCGACTAAGAGTAGTTTTAGATTTTCTCTTCACTTTCTAAATTATTTTCCACTATGCCCTGCTTCAGTTGCCATACAGCAAGCCAGCATGTAGGTAGCTGTGTTGAATAAGATACCAAGTCCCTGCAGACTCTATTTGAAAGAGAAATAGTTAACATAATACTGGGCAAGACTGGGAATATATGCTGCTGCCTACCCATATTAAAGTAAAGTGCCTTTTCTAACCCACTGTTGGTGGGAATGCAAACTGGTAAAGTCACTATGGAAGTCAGTCTGGAGATTCCTCAGAAACCTGAATATAACCCTACCATACAACTCAGCAATCCTGCTCCGTGGAATTTACCCAAAGAAAATTAAATTGGCAAACCAAAAACCATCTGCACCTTAATGTTTATTGCAGCTCAATTCACAATAGCTAAGACCATGAATCAACCTAAATGCCCATCAATAGTAGACTGGATAAAGAAATTATGGGATATTTACTCTATAGAATACTATACAGCAGTAAAAAAAAAAAAAAAAAAAAAAAAAAAAGAAATCTGGTCATTTGCAACAAAATGGAGGAATCTGGAAAACATCATGCTGAGTGACATAAGCCAGTCCCAAAGGGACAAATATCACATGTTCTCCCTGATCTGTGACTACTAACAGAGCACCAAAAGGAAACCTGTTAAAGTGAAATGGAGCTGGCACTGTGGCTCAATAGGCTAATCCTCCACCGGCAGTGCTGGCACACCGGGTTCTAGTCCCGGTGGGGCACCGGATTCTGTCCCGGTTGCCCCTCTTCCAGGCCAGCTCCCTGTTATGGCCTGGGAGTGCAGTGGAGGATGGCCCAAGTCCTTGGGCCCTGCACCCACATGGGAGACCAGGAGAAGCACCTGGCTCCTGGCTTCAGATCAGTGCAGTGCGCCAGCTGCAGCAGCCATTGGAGGGTGAACCAATGGAAAAGGAAGACCTTTCTCTCTGTCTGTCTCTCTCTCTCACTGTCCACTCTGCCTGTCAAAAAAAAAAGTGAAATGGACACTATGAGAAACGGTGACTTTATCAGCCCTTGCCCTGACTGTTGATGAACAACTTAATACTTTATCCTTTGTAGTAATTTTTTTGTTGTTCTACTAATACTATTGGTTGAGTTCTCTAATTAATACACAGTTATTCTTAAGTGTTGAAACTTAACTGAAAAGTGATTGCTGTTAAATATAACAGTGGGAATAAGAGAGGGAAGAGATGAACAATTTGGGACATGCTCAATTGGACTTGCCCCAAATGGTAGATTAGAAACATACCAGGGGATTCCAATTCAATCCCATCAAGGTGGCATGTACCAATGCCATCTCACTAGTCCAAGTGATCAATTTCTGTTCAAAATTTATCATACTGATAGGACTAAGAGTCAAAGGGATCACATAAACAAGACTAGTGTCTGCAAATACTAGCCAATAGAAAAGAAAAAAGGAGAGAACGATCCAACATGGGAAGTGGGATACACAACAGTCTCATAGAATGATAGATGTCCTAAACAGCACTCTGGCCTCAGAATCAGCCCTTAAGGCATTTGGATCCGGCTGAAAAGCCCAGGAGAGTATTTCAGGCATGGAAAGCCAAGACACTCTGTCAAAAAAAAATGACCTAAATGAAGGATCTCCATGAGTGAGATCCTAGTGGAAAGAACTGGTCATCAAAGAAGGAGGTACCTTTCTCTGAAGGGAGGAGAGAACTTCCACTTTGACCATGGCCTTGTCTAAATATGATCAGAGTTGGCAAACTCAAAAGGCTTCCATAGCCTTGGCAACTCATGAGAAGAGCCTAGGGTGATTACTGATGCCATAAACAAGAGTGTCAATTTGTTAAGTCAACAACAGGAGTCACTGTGCACTTACTCCTCATGTAGGATTTCTGTCCTTAATGTGCTGTACATTGTGATTTAATGATATAACTAGTACTCAAACAGTATGTTTCACTTTGTGTTTCTGTGTGGGTGCAAACTGTTGAAATCTTTACTTAGTATATACTAAATTGATCGTTGTATATAAAGATAATTGAAAATGAATCTCAATGTGAATGGAAGGGGAGAGGGAGTCTGAGAACGGAGGGTTGCAGGTGGGAGGGAAGTTATGGGGGGAAAAAGCCATTGTAATCCATAAGCTGTACTTTGGAAATTTATATTCATTAAATAAAAGTTAAAAAATTAAAGTGCTTTTTGATGAGGATTGAAAAGATTTTATTCATCATGTCAATAGCCAAATACTGAGATTACAGGGGTTGCTGTTGATTTATTTCAACAAATGCACCACTTCCAGTATAGTGCTGAACAAGGGTCTCTGCTCCATTAAAGTTCTGCTATTAACCTTTAATCTGTCATAACCTGATTTATGGAGAGACTATAAAGGTGAATACAATGGGATACACTGTTAATAATTGAACGTGTATTTAAGTCTGTGGATTCTACCAAACTATAAAAATCCCCCTAATGTACTTTTACTTCAATTTATTAATTAAGTTGTCGGGTGAAAGTTGCAAAGTTGCTCTGCTTGACCCTAATATAGTTTCTCTTAATTCAGGATCAAATATCTATTGTATATTATAATAAGTACTAAATATATTTATTGCTATCTCTCCCCATGTCATTATCAACTCAGAACCTACATCATGCAGCCTTTTGAAAGTTGTAGGCATTTCTCCTATAGTACAGCCACTCAGATAAGTGGCTGAAGGTCCCATTGAGGAAGGACTTACCTTAATATTTACATTAGGAAGACCAGTTAACTGATAGCATCTTCTATTTGGTTACATAAGAAAGCCATATATGTTTTGGTAATGATATTCTCCTTTCGTTAGTGTGGTTCTGTGTAACAGGATGGAAATAGTTTGCGAGCATAATTAACATTAATAGCATTGCCAAAAGAATATCATTGGGTTTCTAATTTCTATATGTAGTAATAGAAAGAATAGTGGACTGAAAGCCAGAAGTGATAATATTTGCATAGAAACACACATCTACATATATCTATATTTTAAGTGTGTAATATTGAGCAGGTTATATTCCCTCCTAGCACAATTCTTCAAATGTAGTGTTAAATAGGTCCCTCAAATTCTAGTCTTTCTTGATACAAGATACAACATGAATAGTGTTTTGTCTTAACTTCTTGTAGGTACCTAACATGTTCATACTTTGCATTTATCTCTTATTTGGCAATTGATTTCCACATAAGCCACAGGAATCCATTTACAATTATAAAATTTTAAACCCCATTAAGGTAACTGGGCAGGTATTTCTGTTGCATCAGATAATTTTCTAGTTTTTAGAATATCTAGTCTAGGAAATATATATCCATCTATGATGCATAGAACTACAATGAACGTGTTACAGGTAAGAGGAGCGCTAAATAGCTACAGGGAACAGAAAGCCCCAATTATCCTAGGTCATCTTGGATTCTCCATCTTGTCAAGTCTAGATTTAGTGATCTATTTGAGAAAGAGAAGGGAACTGTATACTTTTCAAAGTCAAATTTGCATAGAAAAAATTTTATCTGACAATATATTTATCCAGAGACTTGATTCATTGAATAAATATTGGCATTACATGTCTAATTTTATTTTAGATATGCAGAAAATAAAGTTGTTAATTGACCTTTAACCATGTAATTATTTACTGCTAAGGAAGTCAAGTATTGATAAAGTAAGTTCTGGATCTCAAAAGGAAGACTCGATTGTGTAACTCTGGCTAGTTACTTATGTGACTTTCAGAACAGACTTAATGAACCAAGATTACAAGACATTTTGTTTTCTTTAGTTCATGGCTAAAGCCTGCATTACCAGGTACAACAGTAGTCACTTAAGAGGTCATGAACTATTTTTGGAAAATTAATAAAAAATACAAGTAATGGCCACAAAAACAAAAGTCAAAAATTCCATTTTCTAATGGTTAATTGAGTCCCTCTGAGATTATAATGTGTATGGTGGAGCCATCTTGCCTTGTTTAACAACTGTTCCCCCTTTCTGTTTCTTTGAATTAAAAATGCTATCAATTTTATGTTGTTAGCATTAATTTTTATTTCTAGGCTATGTCCTTTGGCTTGATAATTCAGTTTCTTGTATGAAACAGTGTAACATTCTTTTTGATTAAGTTATTATGACTACTCTTTCTTAAGATACATATATTACATTCAAGTTTTATTAGCTTAGACACCAAAAATCATCAGAGAGTAGAGCTATGTTCAGAACCTCCATCTGAATTACACATTTTTATAATAGTGCAATGCCCTTTTGTGGTGTCAAGTCCTGGCCTTTCTGATTCCTATGGGTCTGTAACTTTATATCTTACTTAGATTCATTCTTCAACATTGACATTGCACTGGGCACATTTCCAGCCTTTGCTGATCTTCTTGCCTGCAGCTCTGTTAAGTTATTTTGGCTAACAGTTATCCAACCTCCTTTGTGGTTTCTTTTATATTCTGAAAGTTCCAAAATAATATTTTACTGAACTCAGATGATTAGACATTTTATATGGAACTAGTGACATATTTGTCATCTCAGGGTACAGAAAGAATTCTAACACTTAATTTTCTTCCCTGATGTGTAAGATTTTAGTTAATGGTCCTTTTCAAATTTTACAATTGGCAGCTACAGATTCAACTGGTATGTTAAAAAGTTAAATCTCAATCATTATCATCTTTGTTTGTGGGCTGTACTTTTCCTTGTTGCCTCTAGAACAAACCTTACAATTGTGCATCTTTCTCCTCATTTTTTTTCTCTCCTCATTTTCAGTGTTGAAAGTTGAGTGATTATTAAAAATTGAAATGGAGAAGCAGGTTTTTCCTATGGTAGTGTGTATGCCATGAAAATATGGAATTGGAAATAACTGGACTTAATCTGGACAGGGATGTTTTCTGATAGTTGGCACTGAAGAGATTCCTCTAGCCTTACCTTTCTAATTTATATAATAAGATAGTACACACCTTGATAACTATTTAGTAAATGTTATTGTACACCTAGCAGATTGGGCACTGTCTTCTACATGGTAAGTACTGCACAAATGGTTCGTTTCCTTACCTCTCCAACATAGCTGACTCCTGGAATAGCTGGTCACTGATATTCCTATGGAATCACTGTGATGGTTGTTCTACATGTATGAGTACTTGTGAGATTATGTAGATAGCAATCGAAAGGGCTCAATTCCAAGATTCTATGTTGATAAAGTTTCTTTATACACCTCTCGTTCCTTTGTGACTTGGACACAAGTTTCAGTCCTCAGTACTATGAATATATTTAGCCTTTAGCCATTTTGTTTCTGTTTGGACACAATAGTGAGGTTTTTTTTTTTTTTTTTTTTTTTTTTTTTGTAGAAATGGACTAACCCAGGAAATTTTTTTTAATTTTTATTGTTATTTATTATTTGTGATAGTTTTTAGTTCTTTTTTTAAACTTTTATTTCATGAATATAAATTTTGAAAGTACAGCTTATGGATTACAATGGCTTCCCCCCCATAACGTCTCTCCTACCCGCAACCCTCCCCTTTCCCACTCCCTCTCCCTTTCCATTCACATCAAGATTCATTTTCATTTATCTTTATATACAGAAGATCAATTTAGTATATACTAAGTAAAGATTTCAACAGTTTGCTCCCACACAGAAACACAAAGTGAAACATACTGTTTGAGTACTAGTTATAGCATTAAATCTCAATGTAGAGCACACTAAGGACAGAGATCCTACATGAGGAGTAAGTGCACAGTGACTCCTGTTGTTGACTTAACAAATTGAAACTCTTGTTTATGGCCTCAGTAACCACCCAAGGCTCTTGTCATGAGCTGCCAAGGTTATGGAAGCCCCCTGAGTTCACTGACTCTGATCATATTTAGACAAGGCCATGGTCAAAGTGGAAGTTCTCTCCTCCCTTCAGAGAAAGGTACCTCCTTCTTTGATGACCCTGATGACCCATTCTTTCCACTGGGATCTCACTCGTGGAGATCTTTCATTTAGGTTTTTTTTTTTTTTTTTCCTCAGAGTGTCTTGGCTTTCCATGCCTGAAATACTCGCGTGGGCTTTTCAGCCGGATCTGCATGCCTTGAGGGCTGATTCTGAGGCCAGAGTGCTGTTTAGGACATCTTCCATTCTATGGGTCTGCTGTGTATCTCACTTCCCATGTTGGATTGTTCTCTCCCTTTTTTATTCTATCAGCTAGTATTTGCAGACACTATTCTTGTTTATGTGATCCCTTTGAATCTTAGTCCTATCATTATGATCAATTGTGAACAGAAATTGATCACTGGGACTAGTGAGATGGCATTGGTACAAGACACCTCAATGGGATTGAATTGGAATCCCCTGGCATGTTTCTAACTCTACCGTTTGAGGTAAGTCAGCTTGAGCATGTCCCAAATTGCACATCTCTTCCCTCTCTTATTCCCACTCTTATATTTAACAGCAATCACTGTTCAGTTAAGTTTCAGCACTTAAGAAGAATTGTGTATTGATTACAGTATTCAACCAAAAGTATTAAGTAGAACAAACAAAAAAAAATACTAAGAGGGCTAACATATTAAGTTGCTCATCAACAGTCAGGGTGAGGGCTGATCAAGTCACCGTTTCTCATAGTGTTCATTTCACTTTAACAGGTTTCCTTTTTGGTGCTCAGTTAGTTGTCACCTATCAGGGAGAACAAGTGGTTTTTGTCCCTTTGGGATTGGCTTATTTCACTCAGCATAATGTTTTCCAAATTCCTAACAGGGATCACTTTTCAGTTAAAATTTAAACACCTAAGAATAATTGTGTGTTAATTACAGAGTTCAACCAATGGTACTAGAACAAAAAAAATACTAAAATGGATAAAGTATTACATTGTACAGAAACCATCAGGACAAGAGCTGATCAAGTCACTGTTTCTCATAGTGTCCATTTCACTTCAACAAGTTTCCCCTTTGGTGCTCAGTTAGTTGTTGCCGATCAGGGAGAACATATGATATTTGTCCCTTTGGGACTGACTTAATTCACTCAACATGATGTTTTCCAAATTCCTCCATCTTGTTGCAAATGACTGGGTTTCATTGTTTTTGACTGCTGCATAGCATTTGATGGAGTACATGTCGCATAATTTCTTTATCCAGTCTACTGTTGCTGGGCATTTGGGTTGGTTCCAGGTCTTAGCTATTGTGAATTGAGCTGCAATAATCATTAATGTGCAGACAGCTTGTTTGTTTGCCAATTTCATTTCCTTTGGGTAAATTCCAAGGAGTGGGATGTCTGGGTTGTATGGTAGGGTTATATTCAGGTTTTTGAGGAATCTCCAGACTGACTTCCATAGTGGCTTCACCAGTTTGCATTCCCACCAACAGTGGGTTAGTGTCCCTTTTTCCCCACATCCTCTCCAGCATCTAATGTTGGTAGATTTCTGAATGTGAGCCATTCTAACTGGGGTGAGGTGAAACCTCATTGTGGTTTTGATTTGCATTTCCCTGATTGCTAGTGATCTTGAACATTTTTTCATGTGTCTGTTGGCCATTTGGATTTCTTCTTTTGAAAAATGTCTATTGAGGTCCTTGGCCCATCTCTTAAGTGGGTTGTTTGTTTTGATGTTGTGGAGTTTCTTGATCTCTTTGTAGATTCTGGTTATCAACCCTTTATCAGTTGCATAGTTTGCAAATATTGTTTCCCATTCTGTCGGTTGCCTTTTCACTTTCCTGACTGTTTCTTTTGCAGTACAGAAACTTCTCAATTTGATGAAATCCCAAATGTTAATTTTGGCTTTGACTGCTTGTGCTTCTGGGGTGTTTTCCAAGAAGTCTTTGCCAGTACCTATATCTTGCAGGGTTTTTCCAATGCTCTCTAAAAATTTGCTGGTGTCAGGTCATAGATTTAAGTCTTTAATCCATGTTGAGTGAATTTTTGTGTAAAGTGAAAGGTAGGGGTCTTGCTTCATTATTCTGCATGTGGAAATCCAATTTTCCCAGTATCATTTATTGAATAGACTGTCCTTACTCCAAGGATTGGTTTTGGATCCTTGATCAAATATGAGTTGGCTGTAGATGTTTGGATTGATTTCTGGTGTTTCAATTCTGTTCCATTTGTCTATCCATCTGTTTCTGTACCAGTACCATGCTGTTTTGATTACAACTGCCCTGTAGTATGTCCTGAAATCTGGTATTGTGATGCCTCCGGCTTTGTTTTTGTTGTACAAGATTGCTTTAGCTATTCGAGGTCTCCTGTGTCTCCATATGAATTTCAGCATCATTTTTTCCAGAACTGAGAAGAAGGCCTTCGGTATCTTGATTGGTATTGCATTGAATGTATAAATTGCTTTTGGGAGAATAGACATTTTGATGATGTTGATTCTTCTAATCCATGAGCATGGATGATTTTTCCATTTCTTGGTATCCTCTTCTATTTCTTTCTTTAAGGTTTTGTAATTTTCATCGTAGAGATTCTTAACGTCCTTGGTTAAGTTTATTCCAAGGTATTTGATTGTTTTTGTAGCTATTGTGAATGGGATTAACCCAGGAAATTAGCATGACTGATTAGCTACTTTCTACAGGTGAGAAATATGTGGGTAGCAACCATATGGAGGAAGTTTCCCTGTACCTCTACTTTCCAAGTATATTTGAGATTATGGTCCTCCATTGGGAGAACTGATAAACAACTACCTTCAGATTCTGTCCAGACTCATGTTTACTGCGTATTGGCACGTATGCCAAGTTGCTGTCCAGATGAGAGTTATGAAGAGCACTTAGTAGACTTCAATATACTGGTCAACTATGCCTATTAATGTACAATCAAAGATACGTTCAGAGCTTAAGAGGGACTTAAGAGCAAAAGTCTGATTGGAAGCAAGAGCTGGGTGATTTGTTTTGATGTGGTTCCATACCAATCTCACTGTAATATTTGGATTTTATATTTGCATGTCATGATGAATGCAGATTACAATTAATAGGGTCTCTCCTTTCAAATGATTTCTTGGTCAGAACAGTTTGTTCTGTATTGTATAGGTTTTGTTCATATAGAGCAGCAGTTGAGGTTTTCTTCATTCACATAGATCTTATTTAATGGATCAAAGTAAGTTGAAGGATGATTTATGCAGTGCTAGACAGACACAGAACCTTGAAAGCTGGTGCTGTTGGCTTTCTCTTTGCTGTTGGATGGTAATTAAAATGACTGGCATTGCTTATCATGTTGTCTTTGAATTCTGCTGCTTTAATCTTTAAAATTATTGTAACTTTACTGTTTTTTTTTATTCTCAGCCTCTTATCTGATCGTATAGTTATTTAACAAGATAAATATGTCCATAATTAAACTGTGTGTTGTTTTTCATTTATGTGTAGAAATTGTTCTCCCCTGTTTATCACTAACATGTTTTATAGGCTCCTTCATTGTGCATATAAATCCACATTTGTGAATATATACCACTCCACATCTATGGGAGAATTTAGTTTCTTATTTTCAGAAATGATTATCATTAATTCTATCTCTTTATGCATTGCTGATAAATTTTTTCTCTCTGTTTCTTACAATTGTGTTCATCTAATTCTTTAATGCCTGTGGAATTGCATACTGATTTGGGATACTATAAAATATTAACTCTGCAAATATACCTTGAATGCCATTTCTACTTCTTAATGGGCTCTAGTCAATGTCCTGGTACTAAAAGCTTTTCATTACTTACTTTCACTCTGGCCTTTTTATACTTTTTTATTTGCTCAGTTTTAAAGTCTAGTTGCTCTTTTTTTTCTAGTGGTTTATAACATATTCTTCCAAGTACAATAGTTCAGCATCTAAAACATCTATAACTTTGGTTCTTAATAACTTCCTATTATTCTGTGTTTCTCATATATTCTTTTTTAGAATAGCTAGTATAATATACACTCAATATAATTCCTATATTTTACTAACCCAACAGGAAAAGAAACATGCCCCTACCAATCTTATTATTACCTCCAGAACTATCATTTTAAATTGGGGTTGGGAATCAATAGCTTTGATAGAAATTTGAGAAATAAAAGATTTTTAAAACCATATTTTACAAAAATTACAATTTCTCCTCTTTTCCCACTTAGTAGACAGGGCATTGCTACCTAATATATACATTCTCACACTACTATGAACTTTTGATATGCAATGAATATGAAGGTTCTGTCCTGCAAATGCACATTTTGTTTTGCTTGTGTTTTTCCTGAAAACATCACAGCAAAATACTAGTGGACACAGCACCTCCAGAGATTGAGCTATCTATGAGGTTTTTATAGATCAAAATAGTTCAATGTTTCATAGAGTTCAGTGAACAACTTCATTCAGAATATATGTGTGGCAGGTAATAACTATTCCTGGTTTCAAGTTCATATAAATAAAACAATCAGACGTTCTCAACAACCAATTGATATGTTGAATTCCGTGGGAAAGCTTAAGCTTTTGCTCAGCTTTCTTTAAAAAGATGATTGTCCCTACTACTTTTGTCTCTTAAAGTGAAATGACTTCCATATAGCAACCAAATATATGACCTACATGTGAAGGATGTCTCTATTGTATTGCTCCTTGTAGATGTTCTATTCTTGAAGCTGTACATTGACTTATCTGTTAGATCAAATGCTATTTTTAAAATGTTCCATGTCAGTAAGGTTGTTCCCTGATTCCTATTTTGTTATAGGCATTTACGTTGAACCAATATACATCCTGTTACTGTCATTTAATTTTAACTCATCCTAAACTTCTTAGTTAACCTGAAGCCACCCCTTGTGCACAGTTTCTAAGAGAATTAAGGTGCACAAAGGATCACTTCACTGCCAGTGGATTGGCTATGCTACCCGAACTCATGGGGTTTATTATATTTTTCTCCAACTTAATGAAATATCTTGCTTAGGAAATATGGATGATGAAGATTTTTTTATTGAACACTGAAAAAAATAAACAGTAGTATTTAGCTTTACACAAAATTATGTACACAGATTACTTTAGAGTAGATGATAAGAGGTTTCCAGATGTTTCAATAGGAAATACTTAAGCTACCTTTTGATTTTACTTAGATTTACAGTTAGGGAATATATTCATGCAGATTTTTCTAGTTCATTTGAGATTTTTCTAGATCATTGTTTATAGAGTGTAAAGAAGACAGAAATGGGAAATAACAATTTTTTTATAGATATAGTTGGTTTTTTGTCAGAGAGGATTAGACCATTTCTTTAGTAGGATTCCAAAGAAGTTTAAGTTCTGGGATATTCCAGATGCAAAATGATTTTCTGTATTGGTAGTAGACTGCTAAGAAAAAGGATTAAGGTAAAAAGATGAGAGAGATGGAGAATATTTGACTTAAAAATGTACCACATTGAACCATCTAGGTCTTTAAAAATGCAAATACAGTGATATAGAAGTAAATTGATTTCCTACCTTTGCACAGATGCTTCTAACATGGAAGAAATTTTTTGGTTTTCACTCAAATATGTACAACTCATTTAAATGTTCCACTGTCCGTTATGTTCTGCTTCTTTTGAGGGAATACCTCTCTTTAAGTTATTAGTGGACAAATACCTGCTTAATTATGTCTTTTTATAGTGAGTTTTTTCTATAAAAATTAAATTTTTGATTTGATTTATAACTGTATATGCCTCAGAGTTTTCAGTTTGATTTACTTAGTCTTACATTTTAGGCTCACCTCGGTTATAGAGAACTACAACTATTTGTTGGGATTTTATAGCTTTTTCCTCAAGAAAATTTTCTTATTTTTTCCCCAGGAACTTCTGAAATTTGAGTTCCTTTTCTTATTTTTTAAAACCATCATAGTTTGTCATTGTCATTGCTGAATGCTCTGTAAATCTGTGAAAAAAACGGAATGCCTTGGGACCAGCACTATGACACATCAGATTAAAATGCTGCCTGTAATGCCAGCATCCTGTCACAGAGCGTCAGTTGAAGTCCTGGTTATTCCACTTTCAATCCAGCTCACTGCTAATGCACCTGGGAAAATATCTGGGCCCCTCCTGGCTGTGGTCTGGCTCAGTCTTGTCTATTGTCTATTGTAGTCATTTGAGGGAGTCAGTCAATCATTCAATGCTTCACCTGTATTGATGAGATATAGTCAGTTAGCTTAGTGAAGAATTTGAATTCACATTATTCCAGTTGTATTCTTCCTTTATTTTTTCTACCTTTTCATCTACTTGAAAGGTGGTGAAAGAGAGAGAGAGAGAGAGAAAGAGAGAGAGAAAGAGAGAGAGAGAATCTTTCATCCACTGGTTCACTGGTTCACTCTCTAAACACCCACACCACCCAGGAGCCAGGAAATCGATCCAGATCTCCAACAGGGGAGTAAAGGTCCCAAGCAATTGTGGGGATCAAAATCAGCACTCTAATATGGGGTGCAGATCTCCTAAGCAGTGGCTTAACCTGCTGTGCCACAACTCCCACCCCTCTAGGTTTATTCTAATAAACTCCTCTAGGTTTATTCTAAGTATGGTTCTATACACTTGATCTTAGACAAAGGCCAAGAAGCAATTAAGTATGGTTCTATGAAACTAAATAATTTTGAAGCAAATTCAGGTAGTTGGAAAGTAAAATTATAGCTTACTTTGATAATGATACACAATGGTAAAACATTATTAACTATTTAGTCAATTTTCCTTCAATGCATAATGTTTTCCAAGTGTACTTAATCAAAATAAGATGAACTTTCTTGAGAATTGGAGCATTTATATTACCCTATTTTTTAATGACATGTATTGTTTATCTGGCTTTATAAGAAAAATGTTCCTAATAGAGTACTACTATTGAATGCTTCTTAAAAGCATTGCTAAAATTCCATAATTCTTTGTGGCAAGAGAAAATCTTGGACAGTCTGCCATCTGAAGTCAGAATCATTGCAAACCTTTTCCATTGGACTAGAATCAGTCAAATGGACACAGACACTTAAAATGAAAAATATTTTCTCCTTTCTCACTTTCTGAAAGATACACATTCCCCTTTAAAATATAGCTGAACAATTAACTGAACAGATTTCAGGAGCATTGAATCAATTTCATCTATTCTTCTTTGTTGGTTTGGAGTTCAGCAAATCAGAGGTGGGATAAAAGAATCACAAAAAAGCATTCAGTCAGCAAGTATGTACTGAGAGCCTTCAATGTCAAGAATACCAGTCAACATAAGGATATAAGATAAATCAAAGGGAGACTGTGGTCTCAGACACAGACACAATAGGTGAGTCAATATTTCAACAAAGCATTTCTTCCCATAAAACAATATTAAGTCTACTCCAAGCTGAACTGCATAAAAATAAATCATAGATCTTCATTTCCTTTAGATAATAGCACTACATATAATTACCCATTGTATAATTAGAAGCATTTCAGTCTATTCACAGATTTTCTTTTTTAAAAAGATTTGTGTATTTATTTGGAAGTCAGAATTTTACAGAGAGGAATGTATATAGATAAAGATAGAGAGAGAGAGAAAGAGAGAGACAGAGACAGAGAATGAGAATGAATCTTCTATCCTCTGATTCACTTACCAAATGGCCACAATGCTGGGGCTACAGGCTAAAGCCAGGAGCCAGGAGCTTCTTCTGCAAAGGGCGCAAGGACCCAGGTTCTTGGGCCATACTCTGCTGCTTTCCTAGGCACATCAGCAGAGAGATAGATCAGAAGTGGAGAAGCTGAGTCTTGAGCTGGTGCCCATGTGGGATGTTGGCATCACAGGTGGCAGCTTTACCCACTACACCACAGTACTGGCTGCTATTCAGAGATTTTCAAGGATGCCATCCATAGCATCCATAATTATTAAATGTAAATAATCCCTCCCAATTTCAAACTTCAGAGAATATAACTCCCATTTATCCTCTTATTTATCCTCATTACTCTGAAATAACAATAGTAACACTACCAATAATTGCAGGCCCCAATTTTTCAGTATCTTCTTTTTCTAGCTTCTGTGACTCAAGATGACACAGGCATCTTCACTGTGAATACCACTGTGTTAATTAAAATTCACACACATTGGAACTGAGTTGTAGTTTTGCTATTTGCATTGTATTTCAAAATAATTTCTGATGTGCAAAAGAGGTACAATGATGGTACAGTGTTCCCATATACTCATTCACATAGCTTATTCTACTGTTTTCATCTTATACAGCCCTCGTATATTTATCAAAACTAATGCATTTATATTGGTATGATACTGATGATGAGACTACCTGACATTACTTGGATACCATTGGTTTTTCTACTGATGTCCTTTTGCTTATCCAATACAGTTTAACACATTAGATTTAGAGTTAGTCTCTTCATTCCCTTCCAGTCTATGAACATTCCTTGATATTTTCTTGTCTTTTTTGTCCTTGATACTTCTGAAGACTAATAGATAGATGTTTGTGTCTAATATAAAAAAAAACCATCAATTTGAGTTTCTTTAATTTGTCTCATGATTACACTGGAGTTATAGATTCTATGTTCTAATGCCATTAGACATTTATATTATATAAGGTATGAGATCCATGTGCCTGACTTCTGGTAAGTGTTAGACTTGACCATTTGGTTAAGGAGGTGTCTGCAATATTTCTCCAGTGTAAAGTTGCTCTTTGTCTGTTTCCCTTACTATAACCATAAAAGGAAGTTAGTTTAGTGTGGTGATAGTGCTGGTTAAAGTTAATCTTTGGAAAAAAAGAAAAAAAGTTTATCAAAAATTTGTGGATATTTGTTAAAATTATCAACATAATGAATGGGAATTTTAGGAATAGCAATGCATCAAATAATTAATATTAATAGTTGCTCATGGATCTTACTTGCATCTTTTTATTGCAGTGTTACTAGAAGCAGTGACGCTCCAGTAACAACAAGAAACCATGATTTTAACTTTCAAATATTATCTGTAATAAAAGGAAGCAAGTTCATTGGAGACATGGCTGATTATAGGATTGGGGCTGGAAATTTACATGATGAACCTGGAGTTATTTCTATTGGCATAAAGAAAATAAATTAAAAATAAAAGATGAAAACAAAGTATGGGGTTATTTTAAAAGGACATGAGAGAAAGCCTCTGAGTTCTCCCAATATCCAAATCTGGGACAATCTGTCCAACAAACTAACCTGCCAGTATTGGATTATATTCTAAAGAATAACATAAATACCTGAGTAATTATTGATAAATTAAATGAATAAATCAATAAATGGGAGAATAGAGATAACTTCTTATAGAAGAACTCAAATTATTAAGTGCAGAAACAATAATGGAAACAGAAAAATCAATTTAAGATACAACTCAATTATAACAATCAAATTTAATATTATCAGCCACAATCTATATTTCACATAGTTTTTATCAAATATAAAAGTCATTTATGTAAACATTTCTCATTTATTTAGTTAATCCAAATATGATATGCATTTTGATTTATACTGATAAAGCCATTCATTACAGAAAACTTGGAAAATGCAAAGAATAAAAAAAAGAAAAAATTAACATGATCACACCACGAATAAATAGACCTCTTTGGATTTTAGTATATTTATTCAGATAATTTTATTTTCATTTCTTTATTGTAAACACTTACATATTTACACAAAATTTACACAAATTTGAATAATAGTACAGATGTTTTCTTTTTCTTGCACTTTTTTTTTAAAGATTTTATTTATTTGAAAGTCAGAGTTACACAGAGAAAAGGAGAGGTACAGAGAGAGAGGTCTTCCATCTGATTGTTCACTCCCCAATTGGCCACAGTGGCTGGAGCTGCGCACATCCGAAGCCAGGAGCCAAGAGTTTTTCCAGGCTTCCCACGTCTGTGCAGGGGCCCAAGGACTTGGGCCATCTTCCAGTGCTTTCCCAGGCCAGAGCAGAGAGCTACATAGGAAGTGGAGCAGCTGGGATTTGAACCGGCGCCCTTATGGGTTGCCAGCACTGCAAGCGGCGGCTTTACCTGCTGTGCCACAGTGCTGGCCCCTTCTTGCACGTTCCTGCATCATTTTTATGAGCTTTTTTCCTCAAATAGGGTTAAATGTGTTTAATAGTTTATACTTAATTACTGGATAAACCATATACATATATAAAATACCCCTTAGATATCATACATAGAGCTGTAATATATATGCTTGTTAATTTTTAGCAGGATTAATAAGTCAAAGAATATGAATATTTAAATATTTTCTTATTCACACAAACATGTAATTTAAATAACCATTCTGTTATTTTGAACATTTAAATTGTAACCATTTTACACTATCACTAATAGTATACCATCTTATCTAAGCTACTGAGTATTCTCAAGTGTATTAGGCTACTTTTGCAAATTAGAAAATTGATTTCCAAAACATATTACAACAGAGTAATTCATATTATCAGTGACTGTTTCTATCTCATATCCATTTTTTAATTCTTTGATAATTTAACATGTGCTCAAAGTATTTTTAATAGTTGCTTTTCTTTGATTTTTAGAGATATTGAACATATAATATTGAAAATAAGCATGTCCTTTAAAACACCTTATAGTATGAAAATACGGGTTATGTCTTTTTATCATTTTTAATTAACTTTATTTGATGAAATATTGAAGTAGCAGGCTGTGTCAGACTGTATTAAATCTTTGTAAAAATGTGATGCTAAGTCATGGTCTCTGCCATCAAATGGCAGCGTCAATAAGTGTCACTGCAGTGACAATAAGTGAGATGATCACTGATTTGAGAGTTGCATTAAGAAAACTAATGTTGGCCGGCACCGTGGCTCACTAGGCTAATCCTCCGCCTTGCGGCGCCGGCACACCGGGTTCTAGTCCCGGTCGGGGCGCCGGATTCTGTCCCGGTTGCCCCTCTTCCAGGCCAGCTCTCTGCTGTGGCCCGGGAGTGCAGTGGAGGATGACCCAAGTGCTTGGGCCCTGCACCCCGTGGGAGACCAGGATAAGTACCTGGCTCCTGCCATCGGATCAGCGTGATGCGCCGGCCGCAGCGTGCCGGCCGTGGCGGCCATTGGAGGGTGAACCAACAGCAAAGGAAGACCTTTCTCTCTGTCTCTCTCTCTCACTGTCCACTCTGCCTGTCAAAAAAAAAAAAAAAAAAAAAAAAAAAAGAAAGAAAAAGAAAACTAATATAAGAGCAGGATTATCTATCAATTTTCTTATTTTTGTGATGAAATGTAAGAGGATACTCCAGATGATTGAAATAAAATAAAGGCAATTTTTGATTTCTAGTTTAAACCCTTACTAGTTAGCTCTTTAGTCTCTCTTAATGCAGACAGATTCATATGAAAATAAATAAAAATGATGACCAATCATAAATGTGATACAACTTAAATGAATAATTTGGTTGATCTTAGGCTACTTTTGACTAATTAATAATGACAGCTAATATTTCTATAGGCTTTGTTTGTGTGCATGTCTGTGTCTGTGTGTGTATGTGTGTGTGTGTGTGTGTGTGTGTATGACAGGAATTGTCCTAAGTCTTTTATCTCTAACACAGTGTTTAATCTTTACAACAACCATTGGAAGTAGTTATTGTTTTCCGTTCTATTAGTGAGGAATCTTAGATAAGTCTGATAAAGTCTATTTTAATCATACTTCCTGATTTTCAGAGTATATGCACTTAATCTCTATGCTCCATCATCTTTTAGAATAGTAAGTATTAATGAGATTAAATTAGAAACCTGAGCCAACAGTATGCCCTGGATTGTACTCTTTCCTGAGAACAGTGCTTGAGGAGCATAGAGGAAGAAAATTCAGGCTTCCTGTCATTATGATGGTTGGTTGACAGCTGATACTTTGACCAGGTGAAATATATTTTTAAAGTTGTCATTATGAGTATATGATCCACAAAAGGCTGTCTTTACCATCTGAAATACTTTGTATGTGGTGTCAGCTTTTCACATCATGCAGTGTGAAGAAAAAACAAAGCCAAACAAGTGGAACTAATAATACAAAGACATGCAAACAACAATCTGCCTGCTCAAAATTAGTATCAAAATATAAACCAAGAAAACCTAAACTTTCAATGTCGATAAATGACATTCCTTTGGCATATCTATGGCTTTTAAATTTTCTGTTGGTGTGGATGGTTATTAAAGGAGACTAGAAATGCTTTAGAAAGATAAAGAAGCAAGCTATAGAATTGGTTGACTTTTAATTTAATTTTTCCCATAACTTACAAGTGTGCAGCAAAATGATGAAAACTATAATCTTCAAACAATACAGGAATCTGAAAAAGAAATTTAATTAAACAAGATTCAGTGTAAAAATAAAATATCCAAAACAAATGTTATACCTATTTCTTGCTTGTTTTGCAGTATTACATTTGGAAAGATAATATAGTACTTGTATGTTTTAAAGGGGAAAAGAGAATTTACAAATTTTTTTCTATAAGCGAGGTGTTAGTGCAGTAAAAAAGAATCTTTTATGTGGAAGGGCTTAGTTAATACACCAAGATTTAATTTCAGTACAAAGAAAAGAAAATGAGTTTAAATATCAAAATATTTCTTCTTTTTAAAAATACAATACAACTTTCACTACATTATATAAAATGCACGTTGAATAACATGGTTGAGTAAAGGCATAAAGTGTCTCAATTTTTCATCGAAATAAGTACTGATTATTACAAATAACAATGCACAATATTCTTCTATAAAACATTCTACTGAAATCAGAACAATGTTTAAAGCATCCAAATCACTGAAAAGATAAACACAAACCAAGCATAGTTTATTGTGATTGTAACATATGAAACAAAGGATGAGCAAAAGGAGACTGCATAAAGCTCCCAAAGCATAAAACAAGGGGATATAAAGCCATCTACAACTTTCGTGAGAACAATTTTAAGTGATGCAGTCTTATATTAAGTCAAAGACATTCAGTAAAATATGAAGTACAAGGAGAAGTCCTACCAAATTTAGAAATCAGAGATTAAGCAATAATTTATTAAAAGTAAATCCATGTTGTTCATATTAAACACAGATAAAAGTTAAACTTAAGGAAAAAATTAAATGCATTAAAGTGTTTTATTTCCACACATTAAAAGTTAATTCTGAATGACAATAAAATGGATTTCAATTTTTAAACTTACAATAAAGAAAACCATAATATTGAGTAAGGAGATACTAACTTATAATTTGAAAAAGTATATTAAAAATCTAGAAAAATGAATGAAAAAGAAAACCCACTTAATATGTAGCAGTGATTTGCAAGGCAAGTCTATTGAGTCCTTACACTTAGTCTTTTTTGAGTGATTAAGTAACCAAAAAAAATGAAATTCTTAGATTTCTGATTGTCCATGGAATATACTTTCATCCTTTTTTTCCCCCTCATTAACAGAATGAGTAGTGTATTTATTTGTTGTTAACAAAAATAACTAAAATGTTATTCAGCTTCTATGAACATAGAATTAGGTTCTGAGCAACAGGGATATTTTGACTTCTTCCGTCCCAATTTGTATCCTTTTAATTATTTCTTTTTCTTGCCTAATGGCTCTGGTTAAAACTTCCAGAACTATATTGAATAGCAGTGGTGAGAGTGGGTGTCCCTGTCTGGTAGCAGATCTCAGTGGAAATGCTTCCAACTTTTCCCCATTCAATAGGATGCTGGCCATGGGTTATTCATAAATTGCTTTGATTATATTGAGGGATGTTCCTTCTATACCCAATTTGCTTAGAGTTTTCATCAGGAAAGGGTGTTGTATTTTATCAAATGCTTTCTCTGCATCTATGGAGATAATCATATGGTTTTTCTTCTTCAGTCTGTTAATATGGTGTATCACATTGATTGTTTTGTGAACACTGAACCATCCCTGCATACCAGGGATAAATCCCACTTGGTCTGGGTGGATGATTTTTTCTGATGTGTTGTTGCATTCTACTGGCCAGAATTTTATCGAGGATTTTTGCATCTATGTTCATCAGGGATATTGTTCTGTAATTCTCTTTCAATGCTGCATCTTTTTCAGGCTTAGGAATTATGGTGATGCTGGCTTCATAGAAAGAATTTGGGGGGATTCCCTCTTTTTTGATTGTTCTGAATAGTTTGAGAAGAACTGGCATTAGTTCTTCTTTAAATGTCTGGTAGAATTCAGCAGTGAATCCATCTGGTCCTGGGCTTTTCTTTGTTGGGAGGGCCTTTATTACTGATTCAATTTCTGTCTCACTTATGTGTCTGTTTAGGTTTTCTATGTCTTCATGGTTCAGTTTACGTAGGTTGCATGTGTCCAGGAATCTTTGTTTCTGATAGATTTTCCTGTTTGCTGGCATACAAGTCCTTGTAGTAATTTCTGATGATTCTTTTTATTTCTGTGGTGTCTGTTGTTACATTTCCTTTTTCATCTCTGATTTTATTGATTTGAGTCTTTTCTTTTTTTAGTTAGTAGGGCCAATGGTGTGTCAATTTTGTTTATTTTTTCAAAAAACCAGTTCCTCATTTGGCTGATTTTTTGTAGTGTTTTTTTTTTGGATTCAATCCTGTTGATTTCTTCTCTGATTTTAATTATTTCTCTTCTTCTACTAGATTTGGGTCTGGTTTGCTGTAGATTTTCTAGATCCTCGAGATGAACTGAAAGCTCATCTATTTGGTGCCTTTCCAATTTCTTGATGTAGGCACCTATTGCTATAAAGTTTCCTCTTAACACTGCTTTTGCTGTATCCCATAAGTTTGATATGTTGTGCTGTTATCATTTACTTCCAGAAAGTTTTTGATTTCTCTTTTGATTTCTTCTATAACCCAGTGTTCATTCGGGAGCATGTTTGTCATTTGATCTATTGAATTCTTCATTTCATTTTGATTTCTCTTCAATATCACAATTTCATGTTCTAGTAGATATTCTTCATTTCATTTTGATTCCTCCTTAGGATTTCATTTTCATGAGAGAGATTTTCTATCCTGTCCAGTAAGGATTTCTGTAGTTCAAGAATTTGTTTTTGAGAACTTCTAAATGTTCTTATCATACATGTTTTGAAATCCATATCTTGAATTTATTCTATCTCATCATCTTCATAATCTTGTATTGGAGTGTCATGTTCATTTGGGGGCGTCATAATGTCTTCCTTGTTCTTGCTATCTTGGTTTCTGCATTTGTTGCTTGGCATTGTGGAGATATTCTTTGGTTTCTTCTTTTTTTTTTTTTCTCGCTTTAGTAGCTTGTCTCGTTATACTATGACTCTGATTAAGTGGATTGTCTGCTTTATATTAATAAAATATTTAAAAATAAACAAATTTTAGAACTAGAAAATAACATACAATGAGATCTGAAAACAAATATATGTATGTTTGTAAATTCTTATAATAAAATTATGAATAACAAAAAAATTTACTCATTAAAATTCTAAAAGACAGAAAGTAGCATAGTGCCACCTGAATAATATTTAAAAACTAATAATAAGTGCCATACCAAGCTCCATAAAATAATAACAATTTAACAAGTAAATGGCAAAAAATGAAAAATATTACATTAATTTGCAGAAGAAGGGAAATTTTACCTGTGTTAATGAGCACAAACTTCTACGCTTAAAACCTCAATCTATTTTGATCTCACGGAGTGTCAGGGGATCAAGGCATTCTGCCTTCATAACCTACTGGGGATGGGTCATGATCAAAATTAATTATGTGCATTGAGTCACATTCTGAAGGTTGTTCATGGCCTATGGCACAGTAATAACACTTCTAGATATAGAATGTAAGGGAATAGTGCAAAAAGGAGATGAAGGTTTATGCAAAAATATTTGTATCTCACAAAATCTAACAAAGAAAATCAAATGTCTTATAACTGAAAAAAAAATAAACTGTGGTAAGTATGTTGCCATTATTATATGTTAGGCTATCAGGCTGCTCTAACGAAGTACCATGCCAGTGGGTAGTTTATAAACAACAGAAATTTGTTTCTCGCTGTTCTGAATGCTGAAGAGTTTAAGCTCAAAGCATTAGCAAATTTGTCATGACTAGTGAGGGACCACTTTCTACTTCAAAGGGTGCACTTTCATATTGTGTCATCACATGTTGCATAATGGTATGGGTGAGGGATCTTTCTTAGTCTGCATTTAGGAGGATACTAATCCTACTCATGAAGACCTCACACTCATGACCTAAGCAGCTCCCAAGGGCCCTATCTCTTATCCATCACCTTGGAGGTTAGTTTTATTAAACTATTAATGGGGATTATAATTATTAAAATAGGATATTTAATGAAGAATTTTAAAGTTTTGACAAGTTAACAAGAATATGAAAATTTATTATATAATAGCTGATAGTTATTTTTAAAAAGGATAAGCAAAAATATCAATGATGTCCTTTATTTTGTGGGAAAATGTATCTGTTTATGTAATATATCATTTTCTTAGTTTTCTTTTTATTTTCATGGAAAAATTGGGATTTTAGTAGTAGAGCTACATATAAAACAATATTAAAATTTAAGTTACATCTACAAGTATCAGAAGAGATCCAGAGAAGACACCATCTTCTTAAAGCGAAATGAGAGGACACTGAAGTGGCCAGTGTCACTGGTTATAGTGCCTGAGGGAGAGTCTTACAGACCACATTAGCTCTGAGCTGACCTGGAGCACTAGCCAGGGCAGTGTGCCCACCTGAACCTGCATAATAAGTGTACATTGCCTGCTTCCCATCCCACCAACAAGGACTTCCAGTGAAGAGCAGGGAAGAAGTGCCTCCTTAAAAGGTGAGTAAAGACTGCTGTAGCTCATGTGTGTGTAGGGGATTTTATCTAAGGGATATATCCATGGTCTCCACTCATTTTGAGTGTGGCTTGGAGGATTGGCAGGGGACTAGAGCCCTGTGAGGTGCTCCCTGTACTCCAACTTCCAAGGAGGAACACCCATAGGCAGCTGGCTTGGCAATGTCTTGGCTCTCTCTTTGGACAGATCAGACTTGCAGGGCTAAGTGGATTCCCTGCTCCCTCTGATTGTGAGAGCCCTGTGTACTATGATGCAGGAATCCTGAGACTGCATGATAAGGCAGGGGGTGTAGCTGGGTATCTGGGCAATCGCTGTGTCTGGCATCAGAGGCTTAGATTTCCCTGAGTGCCTGAGATTGTTGGGTCATTGCAGAGAGTTCTGTTCTCACGCTGAGGAACACATAGATCACTTGTGTGCGTCTTGTGAAGGCACAGGTAGTGTATGTAGCTACTGCAGGCTTGCCCTGGGGATTGAAAACCTTAGCAGAGAGGAGGTGAGGCAATGATCATGCCAGCTGATATGATGATACCCTCCTCCCTGCTGACAATAGAGGAGATCTACCACACTGAATGTGGGTGTCATCGTTGACTCTTGTACCATACCAAAGAAATAACCAAAACTCCCTGGTCCCACTTAGCACAGACCTCTGCATATCCACTGATGGGGCAGATACTCCACTAAGCCACAGAGGCATAGTTCAAAGATAAAAGACATCAGAGAAGAAAAGCAAGTGTTTCTGCAAATGCCTAAAAGTAAGCCCAGAAATATATGAACAAGAAATATGAACAAGGAAGACAATATGACTGCGCCAATGGAATATAACAATACTTCAATATTAGAATGTGAAGGCAAAAAGATTGATGAAATGCCTGAAAAGGAATTCAAAAGAGTCACCATAGGATTACTCAAAAGCAATGAGAAACAAATTTTAAGTTAAAGAAATCTGTTCATAACATGGATGAAAAATTTTCCCATGAGATAGAGATACTGAGCAGAAGTCAAACTGAAGTATTAAAAATGAAGAATAAATATATCAAATAAAAATACAGTGCAAAGCCTTAACAACAGAATTGGTGAAGCAAAAGAAAGAATATCTGAGCTGGAATACAAATCTTTGGAAATATCTCAGTCAGACCAAAAAAATTAAAATAAAATAAAATGGAAGGAAAAGAAATTAGAAAGATTAAAACAATGTTTGAGATTTATGTAATACTATCAAACAATCCAATTTACAGGTCTTAGGAGTTCCTGATGGTGTGGAAAAGAGAGACTGAATTAGAAAGTTTTATTCAATGAATTAATAACAAAAACTTTCCTAATTTGGAGAAAGATAAGGATGTCTAACTTCAGGAAGAACTCCTAATAGGCATGACCAGAAAAAGATCTTCACCATGACCCATTGTAGTCAAAGTTTCAACAATGCAACGAAAGAAAAGATTATAAATTGTATATGAGAGAAACACCAGATTATTTTAGGAGGCTCTCCAGTTAGACTAAGAGCTTATTTCTCTTCAGAAATCCTACAGGCTAGGAGAGAATGAAGACATAGACATAGTCAAAGTCTTAAAAGAAAAAAAAAAAAACCTGTGAACCCAGAATACTGTGCCCTGCAAAGCTCTCATTTATAAATTAAGGTGAAATAAAGACTTTCCCTAACAGAAATTGAAACAAATTTTCACTGCTCATCCAGCCTTATACAAGATGCTTAAGGATGTGCTAATTCCATACAGAAACACGGAAAGACAGCCATCATTATGAAAGAATGTGAAGGCAGAAAATCCTCTGGTAAAAGTAAAGAAGAAATCCAAAGTAAACAATAGGAATATTTATGGAAAAATTGTCAGGGCTAAGTTGTTACTTATCAGTGATAACCCAGAATATAGATGGCTTAAATTTTCTGATGAGAAGATTTAGAGTAGCTGAATGGATTAAAAAACAAATGCATTTTTTGTCAGCTGTGAGAAACAAATCACACCAGCAGAGATACCCACAAAATGAAAATGAAAGAATGGAAAAAAGATATTCCATGCTAATGGAAAGCAAAAAAGTGTAGGAGTAATCATCTTAGGAAACAAAATATACTTTAACACAAAAACTTATTAAAAGAGACAAAGAAGGTAATTATGTAATAATTAAGGGATTACTTGAACAGGAAAATGTGACCATATTAAATGTATATGCACTCAATACCATTGCACCTGGTTATTTAAAAGCAATGTTAATGAATCTAAAGGAAGACATACTCCAATGAAATAATAATAAAGTTCTTCAACACCATACTTTCATCATTGGACAGGTTAATTAGACAATAATCAACAAAGAACAGAGCTAATCTACCCTATGGACCAAATGGACCTAATTGATATCTACAGAACATTTCATCCCACAGCTGCAGAATACACATTCTTTTCACCAGTACAGGGAGCTTTCTCTAACTAGACAATGTTTTAGGCCACACAAGAAATCTCAACAAATTCAAAAAAGTTGAAATCATAGCATATATGGATTGAGGCTGGAAACTAACAACTTAAGAATCTCTAGAAAATATGCAAACACATGGAGATTGAAAAACATGCTCCTGAATAAACAGTGGGTCATAGAAAAAATCAAAAGGAAATAAAAAATTCCTGCAAATGAATTTAGAGGACAACACAGCATATCAATGAAGATAACAACAAAACATATCAACAACTATGGGAATGTGAGACTTATCTCTGAGCTTGAATCTATTTCCTAATAAAATATCTAAAAAATTCTGAGGGGCCAGTACTGTGGTATAGCAGGTAAAGCTGGCTCTTGCCGTGCCAGCATCCCATATGGGCACCTGTTTGAGACTTGGCTGCTCCACTTCCTATCCAGCTCTCTGCTATTGCCTGGGAAAGCAGTGCAAGATGGTATAAGTCCTTGGGCCCCTGAACTCACATGGGAGACCTGGAAGAAGCTCCTGGCTCCTGGCTTCAGATTAGCCTAGCTCCGGACATTGCGGCCATTTGGGGAGTGAACCAGCAGATTGGAGACTCACTCTCTCTCTCTTTCTCTCCCTCTTTCTCTCTCTCTCTCTGCCTCTGCCTCTCTGTAACTCTTTCAAATAAATAAATTTAAATAAACTGAAATACAGCAAAAGCAGTGTTAAAAGTTTATAGCAATTAGTGACTGCATCAAGAAAATGAGAAGGCATCAAATAAATGATCTAACAATGTTTCTCAAGGACCTAGAAAAACATCAACAAACCAAACCCAAAATTAGTACTATGAAAGAAATAATTGAAATAAGACAATAAATAAATAAAATTGAGGCCAAAAAAGTTGCAAAAGATCAGTGAAATGAAGAGCTGGCTTTATTAAAAAAATAAACAAAGTTGATACACCATTGGCCCAACTAACCAAAAGAAAATGAGAGAAAACCCAAATTAATAAAATCAGAAATGAAAAAGGAGATGTTACAATGGATACCAATGGATACCATGGAAATAAAAAGAATCATCAGGAATTACTATAAAGTATATATGCCAACAAATTGAAAACTATAGAAGAAATGGATAGATTTCTGGACATAAACAACCACCCAAAACTGAGTCATGATTACATAGAAAAACTAAATAGGCCAATAACCAACATGTAGATTGAGTCAGTAACAGACTCACAAACAAATAAAAAACCAGGACCAGATGACTTCACTGCTGAATTCTACCCGATTTTTAAAGAACTAATTCCAATTCCTCATAAACTACTCAAAATAATTGAAACAAAGGGATTCCTCCAAAACTTATTCTTTGAGGCCATTATTGCATCACCTTAATTCTAAAAGCAGAAACAGATACAACAGAGAGAGAACTATAGACCGATTTCCCTGATGAACATAGATACAAAAGTCTTCAACAAAATACTAGCTAAGTGAATCCAACAATACATCAGAAAGACTATTCACCTGGACCAAGTGGGATTTATGCCTGTTATGCATGAATGGTTCAACATATGCCAATCAATAATTGTAATACATCACATTAACAAATTGAAGAATGAAAACCAGATTGTAATCTCAATAGATGCAGGCTTACTAGATCCCTGTTAAACATAAGAGTGGGAATAAGAGAGGGAAGAGATGTACAATTTGGGACATGCTCAAGCTGATTTTCCCCAAATGGTAGAGTTAGAAAAATACCAGGGGACTCCAATTTATCCCATCAAGGTGGCATGTACCAATGCCATCTCACTAGTCCAAGTGATCAATTTCTGTTCACAATTGATCATAATGAAAGGACTAAGAGTCAAAGGGAGCACATAAACAAGTCTAGTATCTGCTAATACTAACCGATAGAATAAATAAAGGGGAGAGTGATCCAACATGGGAAGCGAGATACACAGCAGACTCATAGAATGGCGGATGTCCTAAACAGCACTCTGGCCTCAGAGTCAGCCCTTAAGGCATGTGGATCTGGCTGAAAAGCCCATGAGAGTATTTCAGGCATGGAAAGCCAAGACACTCTGGCAAAAAAAAAAAAAAAAAAAAAAAAAACTAAATGAAAGATCTCTGTGAATGAGATCCCAGTGGAAAGAACAGGTCTTCAAAGAAGGAGATACCTTTCTCTGAAGGGAGGAGAGAACCTCCACTTTGACTATGACCTTGTCTAAACAAGATAAGAGTCGGAGAACTCAAGGGGCTTCCATAGCCTTGGAAACTCATGACTGGTGCATAGGGAGATTACTGATGCCATAAACAGGAGTGTCAATTTGTAAAGTCAACAACAGGAGTCACTGTGCACTTACTCCTCATGTAGGATCTCTGTCCTTAATGTGCTGTACATTGAGGCTGAATGCTATAACGAGTACTCAAACAGTATATTTTACTTTGTGTTTCTATGGGGGTGCAAACTGTTGAAATCTTTACTTAATGTATACTAAACTGATCTTCTGTAAAAAAAAAAAAAAAAGAAGAAATTATCAATTCCCAACTTGACTCTCACTGGGATTAAACATGACAATAGGTCTGATCTGATTTCATCATCGTTTAAAAAAATCATCTATTATTTTTCACTTTATGTTTGTGTGGGAGCAAACTGTTGAAATATTTACTTAATGTATGCTAAACTGATCTTCTGTATATAAAGAGAATCGAAAATGAATCCTCATGTGAATGGAAGGGGAGAGGGAGTGGGAAAGGGAAGGGTTGCGGGTGGGAGGGATGATATGGGGGGAAGCCATTGTAATCCATAAGCCGTACTTTGGAAATTTATATTCATTAAATAAAAGTTAAAAAAAAACCAGCCTGGTATTGGCACAAAAATAGAAATGTAGGCCAATGGAACAGAATAGAAACTCCATAAATCAATCTACTCATCTACAACTAACCAATCTTTCACAAAGTGGCTAAAATCAATCCTTGGAGAAAGGACAGTCTCTTCAACAAATGGTTCCAGAAAAATTGGATCTTTGCATGTAGAAGTTTGAAACCAGACTTCTACCTTTCTTATATACAAAAATCAACTCAAAATGTAACTAGGATCTAAACATATGACCTGATTCCAACAGAATTATTAGAGGATAACATTGTAGAAACTCTGCAAGACAATGGCACAGGCAAAGACACCTTTGATAAAACCTCCCACCCCAGAAACACATTCAATAAAACCAAAAATAGATAAATGGGATTACATCAGTCTAAGAAGTTTCTGCACTAAATGAAAACACTCAACAAAGTGAAGAAGCAACTGACAGATGGGAGAAAATATTTATAAACTACATCTGATAGAGGGTTAATATCCAGAATCTTTAATGATCTCAGGAAACTCAACAACAAAACAAACAATACAATAGAGATATGGGCAAAGGTTGAATAGGCATTTTCCAAAAGATGAAATTCAAATGTCCAACATACAAATGAAAAATGCTAAGGATCACTAGCTATTGGGGAAATGCAAATCAAAGCGCAATGAGGTTTCACCTCACCCCAGTTAGAATAGCTATCATACAGAAATTGAAAAACAAATTTTGATGAAGATGTGGGGAAAAAGGTCCTCTAATACACTGTTGGTGGTAATGTAAATTATTACAAATATTATGGAATACAAAATAGAGATACCTCAGAAATCTGAAAATAGATCTACCATGTGACTCAGCCTTCCCAGTCCTGGGAATTGACAGAAATGAAATTAAATCAGCATATGAAATAATGTATTTCTGTGTTCATTGAAGCTCAATTCATGAAAACTAAGATATGTAATAAACCCAGGTGGCCATCAACCAATAACTGTGTAATGAAATTGTGTTTTATACACACACACACACACACACACACACACTATGGAATACTAGCCAAGAAAATGAAATACTGTCTTTTGCAACAAAATGGTTGCAACTGGAAACAATTATACTTGTGAAATAAGCCAGTCCCAAAAAGACAAGCATCATATGTTTTTCCTGATCTCTTTTAGCTAATTGAATACAAAAATAATGTAATGTAAATGAGAGAAATTGGTATTTTTAGAGTTGATTATTTTTACTGCTATTATCTCTGTTGTTGAGGAAAAGTGTTTATTCTTACTATTTGTTGAATTATTATTTTAGTGGATAGTTGAACTTATAAAATAAACTGAAAGCATGGCATTGTAAAAATTAAAAGAAATGGGGCTGGTGCTGTGACACAGCAGGTTATAGCCATGGCCAACCCATATGGGTGCTGTTTTGAGTCTTGGCTGCTCCACTTCTGATATTGCTCCCTACTAGTGAACTTGGGAAAGCAGCAGCAGATGGCCAAGTCTCCCCTACATGGAGACCCAGAAGAAGCTGCTGGTTTCTGACCTTGGCCTGGCCCAACCTTGGCTGTTGCAGCCATCTGTGGAGTGAATGAGCAGATGAAAAACCTCTCTCTCTCTCTCTGTCTCTGTCTGTCTGAAACTCTGCATTTCAAATAAACAAATAAATAAATCTTTTTAAAAGTTAGAAGAAAGAATAAGAAAGGTGGAGGGTGGTGCTAGCACTGGCAATTGGGATGATAGGGTTGGAAGGATCACTATGCTTTTATATCTATATATTTGAAATGCATGAAATTTGTTTACCTTATATAAATGAAATTATAGAACAGTAAAAAAAGAAAATATATACACATAATGGTTGATTTTGCAACAGGAAGACTTTGTGTTGATTGAAATATGCCATACACAGAAAGAAAAAATCCACATGTTCTCACTTATACGTGAACACTGAAGTTAAATGAAAAAATAAAATCCAAAAATAAAAATATTAAGTTACGTATAATCATGCTTGGTTAAATATTGCATTAACTTGAAGTGGTAATTATTCTAAGAATTAGATTCTGTAATCTATTGTTCTTAATAACCATGTAGTATTTAACATAGGCTCTTGTGATAGGTACTAAGTTGTTCTGTTATATTCTGTCAACATTTTAGAGGGAACAAAATGTAATTTTATTTATTTATTTTTGACAGGTAGAGTTACAGACAGTGAGAGAGAGAGACAGAGAGAAAAGTCTTCCTCCCATTGGTTCACTCCTTAAATGGCCGCTACGGCTGGTGCTGTGCTGATCCGAAGCCAGGAGCCAGGTGCCTCCTCCTGGTCTCCCATGCTGGTGTGCAGGGCCCAAAGACCTGGGCCATCCTCCCACTGCCCTCCTGGGCCACAGCAGAGAGCTGGACTGGAAGAGGAGCAACCGGGACTAGAACCTGGCGCCCATATGTTATTTTATATGTAGTTGTTTGAGCTGAGAAAGGTACTTCATACAGGGCTGGAAAGTCTAATTTCTTTCTTTTTTTAAGATTTATTTTATTTGAAAGGCAGAGTTAAAGAGAGAGAGAGAGAGAGAGATGGAGAGAGAGAAGTCTTTTATTGGTTTTCTCCCCAAAAGGCTACAGTGGCCAAGGATGGGCCAAGTCAAAGCCCAGAGTTCCTCCAGGTCTATCATTTGGGTGCCTGGGGCTCAAGCACATTGACCATCCTCTGCTGCTTTCGCAGGCCTTTAGTAGGGAACCGGATTGGAATTGAAACAGTCTGGACTTGAACTGATGCCCATACAATGCTGACTCCAAAGTCTACATTCTTATACACAGAAATAATTTTGTGACGAAGAGAAGTTTAACGATGGCTAGTCATAGGGAAAAAAAGACTCAGAAAATATTAACACAAGTGAAAAGGCAAATGAAACTTTCTTTTGAACTGGGCTTTTCTAATGAAATCCAGTGCAATATTGCAGAGGCTGTAATTTTATAACTGAACTAAATGCAGCTTTCTTTTCCTTTTCATATTCTGATGAACAAAGCAAACAACTGAGCTTGTGACTGACTAAAGTCTGGTTCAAAAAGATAAATAATGCTTGCTGTGAATTCCAGAATCTGTCCTTGAGGAAGCCAGCTGCCTTTGCAAAGAAATCCGGCCTTCCCGGTCAGCATGACAGGAGGTTTCAATTTGTTTTAATAAAATGCAAAGGGGTACCAATAACTAAAGGCACAATAAGCACGGTCTGTAGACTGCGTGGGCTTCATCCTAATTAATGAAACACTGGGATCTCTTAAGAGAGTACTTTTCCTCTTTCATATCTCAGCCAAATAATGTTTTATAGCTACTTAGTTGTACAGAATATCCTACTATATTACACTCATGATAAAGTTAAGCCATCAAATAAGTTTTTCAAGGAAATGTTCTGACATCCAAGTTACTATGTTTTCAGACCAGCAACTGACTTCATGGTACCAGGCTAAGCAGACCAGCATGTGTTGCTTACTCCATAAAAACTCCGGACCATCATCACTAAGCAGGATGGTTGTTCTTAAATTGTCAACCTGCTTATCTTACTCATCTATCAACTGATTAAAATTTATATTTCCCTCACCTTCAAATCTTTTTTTAATTATTTTTTTGACAGGCAGAGTTAGACAGTGAGTGAGAGAGAGAGACAGAGAGTTATAGACAGTGAGAGAGAGACAGAGAGAAAGGTCTTCCTTCCGTTGGTTCACTCCCGCAATGGCCGCCACAGCTGGTGCTATGCCGATCCAAAGCCAGGAGCCGGTGCTTCCTCCTGGTCTGCCATGCGAGTGCTGGGACCCAAGCACTTGGGCCATCCTCCACTGCCTTCTCAGGCCACAGCAGAGAGCTGGACTGGAAGAGGAGCAACCAGGACTAGTACCCAGTGCCGCAACTGGGACTGGATCCCAGGGTGCTGGCGCCGCAGGCAGAGGATTAACCAAGTGAGCCACGGCGCTGGCCCACCTTCAAATCTTGTCATCCTTACTTTGATTCAGCACCTGGGACAGGTACTGAGATTTTGGTAATATTTTGAATAGGAATGTCATACTTGGTAACTGGTTTTCCTGTTTGAGAAAACATATTGGGACAAGATAGCTAGAGTTTAATAGTTTGCCTCATCAGTGGGTCAGGTATAGAAATTATGCCATTTTGTTTATTCCAATGGACTAAACTCACTGGAAATTTTGTTTGTATCTATAAACTAGTTTGATTTACAGTACTAGGATTTGTCTTACTGAAAGATTGGATATCACAGTTCCTAAAGAAAGGAAAATTTTAAGCTTCTCCTGTCAATTTTTATTGGAATGTTATCTTGATTTATTAGCCAGTTTTTTTTTTTTTGCTCATGTATTTTCTATTATTTTTGATACATCTCCCATTTGAATTTCAGCACATGAACATCTCATAGCTCAAGGGAGATTTACTATAGCAAAATACAAAAACAGTAGGATCAAAATTCTGGATTTTTGGATTTTAAAAAGCTAAAGAAAAAGAAACCAAAGGATTTTGAGAAATGTACAATCAAACATTTTCCTGTACTCACAGCAGAAAAGTTGCTGAACTAAGTCAGGGTGAGGCTTGGGAGGAATATCAGATAGCATTCCAAAGGAGGTAATCCTACTGTTCTCATTTGTAGAATTCAAAGGGACTTAGAATAAACTAGTGGAGGAGTTTTAGAGAGGAGATGACCTGTTTTCCAGGGTTTTGGCTGGCCTTAGAAAGTGATAAGATCCCATTATTTCCTGGGAAAGGTAGAACAGCATAGGCAAGGAAGGATTGTATTACACTTTGAGACAATAGAGACTTGAAGCAGTTCCACAGTGTTTGTGTACTGTCTTGTAAAAGCATCTGAACTTTTATTTTTATCCTAAAAGGTACATAAATGCCTGAAACCTACAGGATTTAGAAAGAACAAAAGGTTGACATGGAAAGGCAATGATTATGACCTTAGAAATACATACTGAAGTCCGTTCAGAACAATATTCATCTCAACAAATCCAACCATGGCCCAACCAGAATTATCAGCCGCCTATGCAGTGACCTCACATCACTTTGTACAACCAGCAAACTCCTAAAGTTAAAGATGCTCTTCAATTAAAGTAAAAATGGCACCACCTGTTTAGTTAGGTTAGTGGTTTATGATGTGTAATTAACAACTGAGAGGTATAAATAACTTATATCCAGATAAACAGACAGCTTTTGACATCCTATCCATCTGACCATATTTCTGATCATTGTCCAATGGATTTCATAGGTTTTCTACTTTTTTTTTCAAAAATTTTAAAACAATATTTTATTTGTATAAAGGGAACAAATTTCATGTATTTCATATTTAAAATTGTAAGAACATAATGATACTTCCCACCTTACCATCCCTTCCTAACTGTTGTCCTACTTCTTTTATTTTTATTTTAAATCTTGCAATGACATGTTTTCAATTTATTTTATAATCACAAGCTTAACCATCACTAAATAAAGAATTCAGCAAGTAGTTAGGAAAACCGCTCTTTTTCAGGAGAATAGACAAAGACTATAAGCAATAATGAAATCTCAACATGTTAGTTCACTCATATACATTACTTTTTTAATATTGTATATATTAGTTACCACAAATAAGGAAAAATATATTTGTATTTTTGGAACTGGCTTATTTCGCTAAGTAATGATCTCCAGTTGTACCCATTATGTTGCCAAATCAGGATTTCATTTTTTTGGCTGAGTAGTATTCCATAGTGTATGTATACCACAATTTCTTTCTACAGTGATCAGTTGATGGACATCTGGGTTGATTCCATATCTTAGTTCTTGTGAATTGAGGTACTATAAACATGGGAGTACAGACAGTTCTTTCATGTGCTGATTTATTTTCCTTTGGGTAAATTCTCAGGAGTGTAATGTCTGGGTCATATGTTAGCTCTATCTCCAGATTTCTGAGAAATTTTCATAATTTCTCCATAACGGTTATACTATTTTACATTCCTGATAATTATTAGTTACAATTATTGTGGTATTACAGTACCTTACCCCCATCTCTTTGCCAGCATTTGTAATTTTTTGTTTTTGGATGACAGCCATTCTAACTGGGGTGAGATGAAGGCTTGTTGTGGTTATTATTTGCATTTGGCTGATGGCTAGTAATTCTGAGCATCTTTTCATGTGTCTGCTGGCCATTTATATTTCATCCTTTGAAAAATGTATGTTTGTATCCTTAGCCAACTTCTTAACTGGATTGCTTGATTTTCTTGTTATTGAGATTCTTGAGCTCCTTGTATAGCCTGAGTATATTTCCTCCCATTCTGTTGGTTGTCTCTTAACTCTGTTAAGTGTTTCCTTGGATGTGCAGAAACTTCTTAACTTGATGTAATCTCATTTGTCTATTTTTGCCTTTATTGCCCATGTTTTGGGGTCTTAACTAAGAAGTCTTTGCTTATGCTAATGTCTTGCAGAGTTTCCCCGATGTTCTATTTTTTCATTTATTTGACAGAGTTTTAGACAGTGAGAGAAAGAGAGAGACAGAGAGAAAGGTCTTCCTTCCATTGGTTCACTCCCCAAATGACAGCAACAGCCGGCGCTGCGCAGAAACGAAGCCAGAAGCCAGGTGCCTCCTCCTGGTCTCCCATGCGGGTACAGGGGCACAAGCACCCGGGAAATACTCCACTGCCTTCCTGGTCCACAGCAGAGAGCTAAACTGGAAGAGGAGCAACTGGGAATAGAACTCGGAACCCATATGGGATGCCAGCACTGCAGATGGAGGATTAACCAAGTGAGCCACAGTGCCGGCCCCCCAATGTTCTCTTCTAATAATTTTTTGGTATCAGGTCATAGATTTATTCCTTGATCCAATTTGAGTTGATTTTTTGTATAAGGTGTAACGTAGAGTTCTTGTTTCATACTTCTGCATGCAGAGATTGCAAAGATCCAATTTTCCCAGCACCATTTCTTGAAGAGACTGTCTTTTCCCCAGAGATTGATTTTATGTCCTTTGTCAAACTTAGTTGGTTGTAGACGCATGGATTAATTTCTGGTGTCTCTATTCTGTTCCATTGGTGTACGTGCCAACCTTTTTTGATTAAACTTGCCCTCTAATATGTTTTGAAATCTAGTATTGTGATGCCTCTAGTTTTATTTTTATTGTTCACAATTTCTTCTGCCATTCAGGAACTCTTTTGATAGTGTATGTGTGGGTGATCCTGTGCCTGGCTGGGAGACTGCCTGCTTAGCCCATGCAGGAGTTTAAGAGGGCATGGCACACCATGCTTCCAAGGAAAGACCCTGGTCAGGGGCTAAGGCACACTGTTGGCAGATGAGGAGCCCCCGACACATTTCCCCCAACCCCACTTCCTGTTGAAGGGCCTTGTAATTGTCAACCGGGTAAACAGCTCCCAGTTGTGGCCCAGACACATAAAGACCACCTGGAAGGCTATGTAGGCTATGTGACCTTGAAGCTTGGAGGAGAAGCATAGAGGTGCCAATATTGGCTTTATCCTATATAATTAGTGTATTCTAATTAGCTACTCTCTTTTCGCCTGTCCTATAAAAGCCTGTGCCTGATTATTAATAAATGAATATGTTCACTGAAACTTGTCTCCAGTGCTTCTTGTCGAAGAATGCTGTTGCCCCACCATCCCGACAGTGTGGGCCTCTCAGGACGAGCCCGCACATGTGAATTTTGGGATCACTTTTCTAGCTCTAAACAGAACATCTTTGGTATTTTGATAGGATCACATTGAATTAGCAAATTGCTTTGGATAGTAGTGACAGTTTGATTATTGTAATTCTTCCAAGCCATAAATATGTAAGGTTTTTCCATGTTTTTGTGTTTTCTCCTATCCCTTTCTTTAATGTTGTTTTAAATTTTCATTGTAGAGATCTTTTACATCCTTAGTTAAATTGATCCCAAGAAATTTACATTTTTTGATGTAGCTGTGAATAGGACTGATCTTACAGGTTCTTTCTTAGTCATGACATTGTTTGTGTATGCAAAAGCTGTTGATTTGTGTGTGTTGATTTTATATCCTGTATCTTTTCCAAACTCTCGTATGAGTTCCAGTAATCTCTTTGTGGAGTATTTTGGTTCCTGCATGTATAGGATCACATCATCTATAAACAGGGATAATCTGACTTCTGTTCTCATTTGTGTCCATTTTTTTCTTTTTTTTTTTGTTTATTGGCTTTGTCTAAAATTTCCAGAAATATATTGAATAGGAATTCTGACAGTGGGCATCCTTATGTAGTTCCAGATCTTAGTGGAAATGCTTCCAGCTTTTCCCCATTCAACATGATGTTGGTTTTGATTTGTTGTATATTGTCTTGATTGTGTTGATGTATTTTCTTTCTATACCCAACTTGTTTAAGGTTTTTTTTTTTTTCATGAAAGGATGTTGTATGTTATCAAATGCTTCATCGCATCTCTTCAGATAATCATATGGTTTTTATTCAACTTGTTAATGTGATATATCACATATATTGACTCGCATATGTTGAACAATCCATGCATACCAGGGATAAATCCCACTTAGTCTGGGTGAATGATCTTTTTGATGTATTGTTGGATTTGATTAGTAAGTATTTTGTTAAGGATTTTTGCATCTGTGTTCAGCAGGGACGTTGTTCTACAGTTTTATTTATTGTAAATATTTCTGGGTTTAGAATAGAGGTGATTCAGGCTTCATAGAAGGAGTTTGAGAGGGTTTCCTCAGTTTTAATTGTTTTGAAATAGTTTAAGAATTGGGATTAGCTCTGTAAAAGTTTGGTCAAATTCAGCAATGAATCCATCTTATTTTGGGCTTTTCTTTGTTGAAGGGTCATTATTACTGATTGAATTTCCATCTTAGTTTTTGGTTTATTTGGATTTTCTATGTCTTCAAGTCTCGATTTTGATAAATTGTAAGTGTCCAGAAACCTATCCATTTTTCCTAGATTTCCTAATTTGTTGGCATATAGCTGTTTCTAGTAATATCTGATGACTCTTATTTCTGTGGAGTTCATTGCAACATCTCCTTTTACATCTCTTATTTATTACTTTGGATATTCTCCCTTTTTAATATAAAATTAAGAAAGTATTGCTTCTTTGGTCTCCTAAATATGTCGCCATAATCTTCTTTTTTGTAACTTCTGTAATTATCAATTCTTGAGATGCATCCATGTGTATAGATATAGTGGTTTAAATGCTGTTAAGGAAATTACAGTACAATATGACAAGAGTTATTTTAAAGAAATACAAGGTGCTGTAACAGATCTAACACAACATGTTGTTTAGGGGAATAACTCCCTGTCTATGAAAAATAAATTGTGGCTGAGGGAGTTTTCAGGGCACAGTGCTTAAATCCTGCTAATGGAAAAGGTCTAGAACATTAAGAATACAGAAAGTATGAGAAAAGCTTCCCTTTCTCCAATTTGACACTGTTAAATAATGAATAAATCCCTACATAATCTGTAAGTGAATGAACTTTTTTGTGGTGTTATTTGTTACTTTAACATATCAGATGAATTTACATAACAGGCTAGAGAACAGAAGTAAGAGACAATGGGTGCTTCAGTACCATCCATATTATCTAGGGGTGCGAGTGGGAGGGAAGTTACGGGGTGGGGGGGACCATTGTAATCCATAAACTGTACTTTGGAAATTTATATTTACTAAATAAAAGTTAAAAAAAGAATACAGAAAGTATGTTTATAGAACATGGGAAAGGAAATTTTAGAGAGTGTCTAAAAATGGCTAGTGTGGTAAAGCCAAAAAAGTAGGAGGGAAAATGACATGATTTAAAACTGATGTGACCAGATGAGCCAGACCATTGAACAACTTAAAAAGATTTGTACTGAAGGCAAAGGGAAATCATCAAAGGGTTTTAAAACAGGAAGTTGACAGAATTGAATCTGTATATTTTTAAAAGAAACTTCTCTACTTCTTGTGAGGAGAATGCAAAAGAAGAGAGTGAAAATTAAACAAAGCAAGATAGGTGGAACAAGAGTCAGTTAAGACTTTACTACAGGTGAGGGAGAAAAAAGACGTGGGCTGAGGTTATTTTACACACACACACATATAATATACATCTAAATGTATATCTGCACATAAACATTTGTTGTCATATATAAACCTTTGAGTCCAAGCACCTGCTTAATGGTTAAAAATGATAATATTTCACTATTTTTCAAAAAATTAATTTTTTGGCAGTTAATCTATCAATGTAGGCAGTAAGTATTTTAAGAAACATTGTCCTTTGAAAGTTTATATTTTAAGATACTCATTTAGCTCCATAGATTAGAAAAAAAAGATGGAATTCTCAGCGTTAGTCAAAAGATCGTGATTAATTCTGTTTCTAACCATCCTAGGTGTTTGCTGAAATGTCAGCAAGGTGTCACCTGTTTCACTAATTGAAATGGCAGGACATTTCCTGCCAGGATGTGAATTGCTGTAGTCTACTGCATGAAAAATCCTTAGTGATGTGTAAAAAGTCTGTCACTGTGTCAAGACCTTCAGTGTCAGCACAGAACACACATATCACGTATTTACTGGTGGAAGAATTGACCACATTATCTGCTTCAGTACATAGTGAGAGTAGGAACAACAGTAGGAGTTGTAAGTTAAAGGATTAATGCTGGAGACATCTTGTAAATTAGTGGATTGTAAGTAATTATCTTTTGAAATGAGCAAGAAGATACCCAATCTAATTAAAATAGGTATACCTATTTTAAATAAATTATACCTTATTTTCACTTTAAACAAGAAGATACTAAAGTTGAATATATTGTTGAAAAACTGATATGCCCCTGGATAGATCAAAGTAAAGAAAAGAAGAAAAGAATTTTTTTTTTTGACAGGCAGAGTGGACAGTGAGAGAGACAGACGGAGAGAAAGGTCTTCCTTTTGCCGTTGGTTCACCCTCCAATGGCCGCCACGGCTGGCACGCTGTGGCCAGTGCACCACGCTGATCCGATGGCAGGAGCCAGGTACTTATCCTGGTCTCCCATGGGGTGCAGGGCCCAAGCACTTGGGCCATCCTCCACTGCACTCCCTGGCCACAGCAGAGAGCTGGCCTGGAAGAGGGGCAACCGGGACAGAATCCGGCGCCCTGACCGGGACTAGAACCGGGTGTGCCGGCGCCGCAAGGCAGAGGATTAGCCTAGTGAGCCGCGGCGCCGGCTGAAGAAAAGAAATTAATAATTGGAAAAACTCACAAAAAGGTTGCTTCCTCTGTTGCTATGGAAGCATATTGGAACCATTATAATCAAATAAAAATTGTCTATCTATTATTTGTGTATAATATTAAATTGAGTAAATATGACATTAGGATTATTGTTACTATGCATTTTCTTTGGAAGAAACATGATGTCTATAGTTTGGCAGTAATTTCTTATTAAGATATTTTAAATCAAATATCAGTAATATGTATAAAGCATATACAGAATGACTTGTGAAGCCCATGTAGAGATCTTTATTATTTTTTCATCTAGAAAGACCATAGCAACCAGATTCCATTTGCTATATATCTCATATCTAAAAACATATATTTGAAATATTTTTAGAACTATTTGAACTAAAATATATTAATATTATATAATTTTATGTTATCTACAAATTATACATGTAACTTATATAAGTCTATGAATATAAGACCATAGCATTCAAAAGAAAAGTAAAATTTGATATTAGCTTTATCCATTTTCTTTTTAAAATCTTGCAAGCTATACATGAAATGCATGATTTTTATTTATTTTAAAGATTTGTTTCTTTCTTTTAAAGAACAACAGAGAAGAGAGGGTAGATATAGAGATCTTCTACCAGTTGTTTCTCTCCCCAAACGGCCACAATAGTCAGGAATAATCCAGGCTGAAGCCAGAAATTGGGAACTCCATCTGCATCTCCCAAATGAATGGCAGGTATCTAAGTACCTGGCCTCTTCTGCTTTCCTAGGCAAATTAGCAGGGAGCTTGATTGGCAGTGGAGCAGTCAGAACTCCAACCGGCTCTCCAATGTAGGATGCTGGCATCCCAAGCAGTGGTTTGTTCTTTCAGGTCACAATGCTAGCACCAAGCTTTACCTATTTTCACATCCACTTAATACATGGAGACACACGCACACACGCACACACACACACGTGCGTATATATTAGAATTACATGCCTCCACTGTGACTTCTTCAGCAACATGGATTCAACCTACAGTGCTTGCTAGATTCCTAGATCCTCTGTTTTTCCTGCACCCAGAAAGAGGTTATTTTATCCTCTCCTTTTCTTTTCTTTTTCTTTTTCTTTTTTCTTTTTTCTTTTTTTTTGACAGGCAGAGTGGATAGTGAGAGAGAGAGACAGAGAGAAAGGTCTTCCTTTGCCGTTGGTTCACCCTCCAGTGGCCGCCACGGCCAGCGCGCTGCAGCCAGCGCACCATGCTGATCCGAAGGCAGGAGCTAGGTGCTTCTCCTGGTCTCCCACAGGGTGCAGGGCCCAAGCACTTGGGCCATCCTTCACTGCACTCCCTGGCCGGGACTAGAACCTGGTGTGGAGGATTAGCCTATTGAGCCACGGCGCCCGCCCCTCTCCTTTTCTTACCTAGCTTTTTCTAGGTTTAATTTCTAGCTTCGTGTTCTAGTAGAAATTTTGACTTTAGGTTATGTTTTAAGGAGCCTGATTTTATTGATTTAAATATTTCATCATTAAATGTTTCTGTTCTGAGTATTTTTCTTAGAATCTAGTTCCTAGAATTGGTCAGACCTGGATAATCTAAATTATACCCTATTTTCATTCACTCAGATATTCTTGCTTTTGATATCAGTTCTATAGCATAATATCATCAATACTGGTATAATCTCTTAGCCACATGTGTGCTGACTTCTGTCAGTTAGCAAACTACTCTCTGCTGTTTGCTTACTTGCTTGAAGCTCCTCAAACTTGAATATTCCTAGATATTACCCTTACCTTTTCTGCTACTATAATCTGCTTTGAGTGAAAGGAAAGAGCATTTTTCCCTAAGGACAAATCAGAGAAATTAATGTATAACTCAGGAAGCTACATGGTGACCAGGAAAACAGGTACTTCAGGTGATGTAAATGTAATGCAGTGGGGAACCATCTGTTCTACTTGGTTCCCAAGTGTCTTGAGTAGAAATATTGTTGGTGTGTATTATATGATTTCTGTGTAAAGAGGTAGAGATTTTGGAGTTTGTTGTTGCAGTATAAATTTCAAAATTAACACAAAAGTAAACTTTTCAACATCTGTAGATTTCAGGATTGTTAAAACATTGAAGGATGTGATGAGTGTATTAGGAAGTGTGTTACAGAAAGAAAAGATAAATAATTCAGCTATTGATAGCAGAAAAATAAGAAAACAGATGTTTATAGACCAGAAATTATTTCATAATTATTCTCTACTCTACTTTAATGTTACATTCTGTATGTAAATCTCTACTATAAATTTTCCATGGTTACTTTATTAGAATTGACTTTGTATATGTCCTTTCATTCCTAAATTATGAGATCCTACTGAGGAAGATACGTTTTTTCCTTCTGTAGTCCATATTATCAGCTACTATTCTTGTACATAACAACTATTGAATAAACATAAGTTTGAGTTATCCAAAAATAAAAGATTTATCAATTTTTTGGAACTCTTTTATTCCTTCATTGAAATTTTTCTCATGAAGATAAAAACTCCCCTCTGCCCCCCAAAATCTGTTCTACCCTGACAAATGTGCGTAGGACTGCCATGTGCCTGTGTAAACACAGTGATTTCAAGCTGCATTGTTCTAGCACATTTGGACTTGTGAGTAATTATAAACATTTGCTAAAAATATCCTTGGATAAAATCCTTATAAATGCTCATAACATTAACAACTCTCAGTGGTGTGCATAAATATACACATTAGTAAAATGTCATACATTAGAGTCCTTAGAAATGTTTAAAACATAACAGTTCACACAGCAGTATGCATAAATACACAAATTAGAAAAATATCACAGGATACAATTGTTAAAAACTGCTTATAACATTAACAGTTCTTACTGTGAAGTGCAGGTAATAAAATGTTATCTAAGCAACAGAAGTATTCTTGTACCAAACGTCTGCTTAACCACAATTAGTGTTGCACTTTATAGCAATAGATTCAGAGAACTCAGTGGTGCCACACAAATATTTACATCCTTTTCAACAAAATTAAATATAATCTTATTTGAAATTGAAATTTAGAAATTATCTCTAAAATCTTGACTTGGCCTCCATGTTCAATATTTATTGAATCCTATAGGTGGTTTTGAAAGAGTTCAACTTATTTTCTATTAAAATTTTCTGTCTGTTTTGTCTCTGCACTTCTACTACATATGAGTTATGCATATGTGAAAAAAAAAAGCCACTCCATTGTTATCAATGCAACAGAAGAACTTCATTATTATTGTATTTACTCAAGGCATTGTGTGAGTTAGGAAACCAGGAATGGAACTAAGTTAAAAGAATTTCAGGGACAGACATTGGAGCACCGTAGACGTTGGAACACCAAGTCTCTGCTTGGGACACCCACATTCTGTATCAGAGTATGTGGCTGTTCTGCTTCTGATCTAGCTTTCTGCTGGTACACGCATTTGGAAGAGGCTGATGGCCCAAAAGCTTGGACTGCTGTTGACAATGTGGAAGATCTGGGTGGTCTTCCTGGCTCTTGACTTTAACCTCGCCCAGCCCTGGGTTTCATGGGGACTTGTGGAATGAACCAGTGGACAGAAAATCTCTGTCTCTTTTCACCCTTTGTCACTCTGCCTTAAAGTATATGAAAATAATAAACATTAACAAAATTTAAAATGGATGATATGCTAAAGTAGACTGACATTATACAGCCTTCAGTACTTTGCTGCTGTCTGTCAAGTTCCAAGGGCATCCATAGAGTAAACAGTATTGATTGCTCTTCCTGTGTAGGTGGCCATCAATATGTCATGTTTTCTGCTGACTCAAGACAGCCTTTGGCCAAGAATGCCTCATCCCAATTCCTGTGCTATTTATTTGGTATATTTTTAAGTATTTATTTTAATTTTGCATATCTTTTCTGTTTTTAAATTTTAATTAGTTGTTAACAGATTCTATGTGCTTTGTATATATACAATTCTAAGAACGTGATGATATTCCCTTTCACTCTAACTCCCTTTTTCCTCCTCTTTCCCTCCCACCCTCCTTCCTTCTCCCCTTCTCTCTCTCTCTCTCTCTTTTTTGGTTTTTGAGATACCATATTTTAAATTTATATTACAATAAAAAAAACTTAATACTTCATCAAATAAGAAGTTTAACAAGAAAAAAGCAAAAATACTCTAGTGGGAATATAGACAATACCTGTAAACAATAATTGCATGGAAAAATGAACATATTACCCATATTCAGTAAATTTTAAGGTAATCACAGACCACTAAAGCTATAATAGTATAGAATTATTAACTATTGGTTTCACAGAGTTTTGTAAAACTATATTTGCAGCAATACTGTTACACATAGGCATTTCTTTTTTTCTTTCTTCTTCATTTGTTTTTAAAATTTTAGCTTCCATATATAGGGATAGAATTTAGTATTTGTCTTTCCAGGTCTGGCTTATTTCACTCAACATGATATTCTCCACTTATTACCATTTTGCTGCAAGTGGTAGAATTTCATTCTTTTTTATAGCTGAATAATATTCTACTGTGTATATATAGCACATTTTCTTTATCCATTCATCTGTTGATGGACACCTTGGTTGGTTCGATTTTGGCTATTGTGAACAGTGCAAGTATGAACATGGTAGTGCCTTTATTGCTTTGATATGTTGTGTTCAAGTCTTTTGGGTATATATCCAGTAGTGGAATTGCTGGATCATATGCCAAAATTCTATTTATGTTTTTTTAAGAAATCTCTACACTGTTTTCCACAGCGACTACATAAATTTACATTACCACCAACAGTATATGTGTTCCCCTTTGTCCACATCCTTAACAACCACCATTTGTTACTCTCTGTGTTTTGGATTTTAGCCATTCTGACAAGAGTGAGGTTATATCTCATGGTGTTTTTGATTTTCATTTCCCTGATGGATAGTGATGTTGAGCCATTTGTTGGTTCCTCCCCTCCCCTCCCTTTCTCCTTTCTCCTTTCCTTTCCTTTCCTTTTTTTTTTTTTTTTTGAATACTTTCTATTGAAGTCTTTTGCCCATTTCTTAACTGCATTGGTTGTTTTTGTTGTTGAGTTTTTAAGTTGCTAATGTATTCACAATATTAATCCATTGTTGTTGCTCTGGATTCATTCTGAGAAGAGAAGTGTGGTGGGGGCAAGAGATGTGGAGTCACCCTACAGACCCCGGGAGTCAGGTGAAAGTGGGCCAGAGACGAGCAGCCCACAGACTCCTTTATTTTAGCTGGTACAGCAGCTTATATAGCCGTGGCAGCCTCATTCCACCACACATTGTCAGATAGGTGGTTTGCAAATATGTTTTTCCCATTCTGTTGGATGTCTCTTCACTCTTGATCATTTCCTTTGCTGTGCAAAAGCTTCTGAATTTGATTTAGTCCCATTTATTTAGCTTTGCTTTTGTTGTCTGTGCTTTGGGGGTCTGGTCCAAGAAGATGTACCCCATACTAATATCTTGGAGTGTTTACCCTATTTTTCCTTCCAGCAGCTACAGAGTCTCAGGTCTTAAATTTAGATTTTTGATCCATGTTGTCATTTTTGTCAGCACCATTTGTTGAAGAGACTCTTTACTCCACATTATTGCCTAGTACTTTTGGCTGTATGTATGTGGATTAATTTCTAGGCTGTCTGTTCTGTTCCATTGATCTGTGTATCTGTTTTTCTGCTAGTACCATACTGTTTTAATTACTGTAGCCTTATATTATGCTTTGAATTTGGGTATTGCAATGCCTCAAGCTTATATATATCAAGGTTAAAACTGATAAGTAAGAATATTTTTCACTTTGGCTATTCTGGGTCTTTTGTTATTCCAAATCAATTTTAGGATTGCTTTTTCTAGTTCTGTAAAGAATGTCATTTGTATTTTGATAGGGATTGCATTGAATCTATTGATTGTTTTGGTAATGTAGATATTTTAATGATATTGATTCATTTGATCTGTGAGCAAGAAACATCTTTCAATTCTTTTGTTTCCTTGATGATTTCTTTCATCAGTGTTTGATAATTTTCATTGTTGAGATCTTTCATTTCTTTGCTTAAATTTATTTCTTATTATCTGATTTTTTGTTGCTATTGTGAATGGGATTTCTTTTTTGATATATCTTTCTGTGAGTTTATCATTAACATACAAAAAAGCTACTGTTTTTTATAAGTTTATTTTGTAACCTGCAGCTTTACTGATTGGTTCAGCAATTCTAACAGCTTTTTGGTGTTGAGTGCTTAGGTTTTTCCACGTATGACATCATGTCAATCTGCAAACAGGAATAACTTGACTTCCTCTTTTTCCAATTTTGGTGTCCTTTATTTATTTTTCCTCCCTAATTACTCTCACGAGTAATATATTGAATAAGAGTCATAAAAGTGGACACCCATGGCCCAACCACTGGTGTCAGCTCACCCCCATCCTAATGGGATTTGCTGCTCCTACATCCCTGCTCACTCCCTGGCAAAGTTTTAAGAGGAACTGTTCCTGAACATGTGGCTCTCTCTTTCTGTCTCTTGATCTTGCTCTCATTCTCTCTTTGATCTCTCTTTTATGCTGTCCTTTTCCCACTTTTCCTTCTTTGCCCCTTCCCTCTGGTCTGTCAGCTTTCCCCACCAATAAACCTTTTCTCTTAAAAAAAAAAAGTGGACATTCTTGTCTTGTTCCAGATCTGAAAGAAAATGCTTCAGCTTTTCCCCATTCAAAATAGTATTGGCTATTGGTTTGTCATATAGAGCTTTTATAATTTTGAGGAATGTTTCTTTTACAACTAATTTCTGTTCTTTTTTTTAATCATGAAGAGTTGATGGATCTCATCAAAAGCTTCCTCTTCATCTATTAAGATGACCATATGGCTTTTGTTCTTCATTCTATTGATGTGATTTATGATGTTTATTAATTTGCAAATGTTGAACCACCCTTGCATTCCTGGGATAAAGCTAACATCATGGCAAGGGATGATCTTTTTGATGTGGTTTTGGATTTTATTTGCTAATATTTTGTTGAGAATCTTTGCGTCAATGTTCATTAAGGACACAGACTTGTTTTATTTTCATGTTGTATCTTTGGGTTTGGTATCAAAGTAATGCTGGCCTCACAAAAATAGTTTGGCAAAGTTTCATCCTGTTCAATATTTTGGGATAGTTTGAAGAGTATAGGAGTTACTCCTTCTTTGAATATTTTGTAGAATCCAGTAGTAAAGGCATCAGGTCCTTGATTTTTCCTTAATAGAAAACTTTTGATTACTGCTTCAATCTCATTGCATGTTATGTGTCTGCTTTGGTTGTCTCTATCTTCTTGATTTAATCTTGGTCAATTATATGAATCTAGGAATTTGTCCATTTCTTTGAGGCTTTTAAGTTTATTAGCATATAGTTCTTCAAAGTAGTTTGTGATCCTTTGTATTTCAGTGGTGTTGGTTGTAATGCTTCCCTTTTCATTTCTAGTTTAAATTATTTAAGTTTTATTTCTTTTTTTTTTCTTTGTTATTTTGGCTAGATGTTTATCTATTTTGGTTTTCTCAGAAAACCAACTTTCTGTTTGGTTGATCTTTTGTATTTTTAGTTTCAATTTCATTTATTTCTGCTCTGATCCTTATTATTTCTCACCTCCTGCTGATTTTGGATTTGGTTTGTTCTTGTTTCCTAAGTCATCAAGCTGAATCAGTAGATCTTTAATTTGAGACATTTCTCTTTTTTTAATGTAAGTGCTTGATGGTATAAACTTCCCTCTTATTTCACCTTTTGCTGTGTCCCAAAGATTTTGATGTGTTGCATTTTATTTTTCATTTGTATGAAGAAAGATTTTTATTTCCTTTTTAATTTCTTCCATAACATATTTATCATTAAGTACCACGTTGTTTAATTTCCAAGTATTTATGTGTGTTCTATTGTTGCTCTTGCTGTTGATTTGTAGTTTTATTCCTTTATGATCTAAAAAGATACATAGTATGATTTCAATCTTTTTGAATTTACTGCTACTTGATTTGTGGCCTAATATGTGTTCTATCCTAGAAAATGTTCCATGTGCTGATGAGAAGACTGTATATTAAGTAGACATTGGGTGAAATGTTCATAGACATCTGTTAGGTTCATTTATTTGATAGTATGTTTCAAGTCTGATGTATTTTCATTGATTTTCTGTCTCTATGATCTGTACATTGATGAGAGTGAGGTGTTGAAATCATCCACTTTTATTATATTGGAGTGTATCTCTCCACTTAGATCTACTAGTATTTGCTGTATATATCTGGGTGGTCTTGATTTGGGTAAATCTATATTTATGATTGTTATGTCTTCTTGATGAATAAAACCTTTTAACAAAATATAATGTCATTTTTGAATCTCTTTTTATAGTTTTTGATTTAAAGTGTATTTTATCTGATATCAGGGATAACTACACCTGTTTGGTTTTAGTTTCCATTTGCCTGGTGTATATTTTTCTAACCCTTCACTTTCAGTCTGTGTG